>NC_042999.1:170912191-170984691 GCF_006345805.1 Octopus sinensis
TGTGGGCAAATTGATTACTTCCAGCTTTGTGGCTAGCATATATTTCTGAAAGGTCACAAAAAACTATAGCATCTTCTATAACATGTAAATAATGTTTTCAAAAATATTAATTGTAAAATTGTCAATATGATAACCACTCCATATATTTCTACCTCAAAGTAATGTGGCAAACACTCAGATATCGCAATGTTGCTTCTTCAGAAAACGAAACAAGGTTTCTCCTCTAAGCCAGTAAATTGTTAAACATCGACATTGAGAGCTTTAATTAAATGCGATCATATAATAGAATAAGTAGAAGAAAAAGAAGAAAGCGGAGGCCGGAAAGAAGGAATAAAAGAACGAATGAAGAAGAGGAGGAGGGGAAACAAGAAGAGGGAGGAGAAGGAGAAGAAGGAGAAGAAGAAGAAGAACAAGAAGAAGAAGAAGGAAAAGAAGAAAAGGGAGAAGACGACGACGACGGCGGCGAGCTGGAACGATGACAATTTAAAATTATTATCAAATTTTGGTATGGTGACAGGAGAGGTGATAACACGTAATAAACCTGATATCATGACACAAATGACAACAGCATATTTATTAATTATTCGCCCAACCAGAATGACTCTTCTACGCTGTATAGGAGATGAAAAGCTTAAAATTCACACCTACGTAACTGGCAAAGTAAAGACATGATGACGGTTAAGGAATGTATGTAACTCATTTCATTTAGCGGCTACAGATCTGTAGTGATACAAAGTCATTTCTGTGAATTCACTGTATATTGGGAGAATAGAGATAGAGATGTAGGTAGATAAATATATACATAGATATATATGTGTATATACATTAGTATACACACACACATACATACACACACACACACACATAAATATATATATATATATTATATATATATATATATATATAATAGTAGGGAAAATAATTCCAAACTTACAGGGAAAAATTCAATTTAGCAATTCTAAATCAAATTTCACAATATATAATATATGAATATAATTAAGAGAAATAACCTCTATTAAGTAATTCACTAGTGAAAGACATTATTTATATTATATAAAAAAATTAAATATATTATAATAAATATTATTAAAAAATCACTAAATTAAATAAACATTAAGCTGACTACACGCGTTTCATGACTATATCTTTAAATCGATAATAATAAAATCGATACTATTAAAATTAATTCGATTTAAAAATATAGCCACTCTTCAGGTCTGAAATAATAATAAAATAAATGCATGTATCTTAAAATATAATAATTAACAAATAAATATAGAAATATACGTATCTTAACACTTAATAATCGAATAATATATAACAATATTAATGAACAATAAAAACATAAATTATCTTACTGGAGAAATTAAATTTTTTTCTATATAGTATACATAATGTCTTCCACTATTGAATTACTTAATAGAGGTCATTTCTCTTAATTATATATATATATCTATAATTTGCATGCGTATAAATATGAGTGTGTTGATATATTGTTTTATTCTTTTACTTCTTTCAGTCATTTGACTGTGGCCATGTTGGAGCATCGCTTTTTAGTCGACCAAATCAACACCAGAACTTATTTTTTCTAAGCCTAGTCTTTATTCTATCGGTCTCTTTTTTCGAATCGCTAAGTTACGGAGTCGTAAACACACCAGCATACGGTTGTCGAGCGATGTTGGGTGACAAACACAGACAAACAGACATATACTCATTCATACACACACACATGCGCACATATATAGATGAAAACTGGAAGAAGCCTATCGTATATGTATACGAAGGACTTCTTCCAGTTTCTATTTACCAAATCCACTTACAAGGCTTTGGTCAGTCTGAGACTATAGTAAAAGACACTTGCCCAAGGTGCCACGCAGTGGAACTGAGCCCGGAACCATGTGGTTGGTAAGCACGCTACTTACAACTCCTTCGCCTATATACTATATATACATACATACTACATACATACATTATTATTATTATCATTATTATTATTATTATTGTCATGATGATGAGGATGATAATGAAGATTACCCTAGGATGCAATATTTATACCAATAGGTAATTTTTTATCCAAATTAACATGGCTGTGTTACTAGAACTCCGAGTAATGTGGTATTAGCCTTAAGAGATTCACTCATATGCATAAAAGCACAACATAGATCGCAGCAGACGAGTATCGTCTGTCAATGAAACCAGAATTCCAATATCAAGTGATTTCATTCTACTGGAAGTCAGCACTGGGAAGTGTCCTGTCACTGCATGCCAGCTAAATTTCAAAGCTACAAGATATAGGGTATCAATAACTTTTCAGATACTACATATACTCTTTCAGGGCTAATAACGCAGTATACAGTATTCTAACAAGTATTCTGAGTTCAAATATATTTAAGTTGGATATAAAAATTACCTTTTGGTATTAATACGTCACTAATAATTGATAAGCTTACTGGGTATTTGCGACTTCAGGGTCTGGAAAGATGGTATTGAATATATATTAGCAGTGAGATTTGACTGGCATGCAGTGCCGCTTTCCACGAATGATTTGCCACTGGCAAGAAATCACGTGATAACGGACTTCGGGCGCCCATGACAAACGATTTTCATATACGATCTACGTGTGTGCTTTTAAGCACAAAACGTCTATATGAGAGGATTTCTCAATATCAATAACGCAGCATTCTGTGTTGTAAGAAGGCATCCTGTTAAGCTAGATATAAAGACTGTTTGATATATGTGTATATATATATATATATATACATATATATATATACATATATATATGTTTGATATATGTATATATATTATATATAATAGGTAACTGCACGTACATATACTTAATATTTATTTTTTGAGTATGCATGTATGAATAACTGCGCGTATATATATTTACTATTTACTTATTTTTTGAGTATGTATGTTAGTATGAATATATATATGTATATATATGTTATATATATATATATATATATTATGTATATGTGTACATGTATGTATTTGTATGTAGGTGTACATGTATGTATGTGTGTGTATTTATATTTATGGGTGTATATGTATAGACTAGCCTTCTAAGA
The DNA here is from genome assembly GCF_006345805.1 of Octopus sinensis. Taxonomy (NCBI): domain Eukaryota; kingdom Metazoa; phylum Mollusca; class Cephalopoda; order Octopoda; family Octopodidae; genus Octopus; species Octopus sinensis. The sequence goes on from NC_042999.1 coordinate 170,915,266, forward strand.
GTGTAGACATGAATCTGTAGGTACGCGTATATATATATATATATATATATATATATATATATATGTACATGTATGTATTTGTATGTAGGTGTACATGTATGTGTGTGTATTTATATTTATTGGTGTATATGTATAGACTAGCCTTCTAAGAGTGTAGACATGAATCTGTAGGTACGCGTACGTATGTGTATATACGTGAATGTATGTAGATGTATGTATGTATGAATATAACGCGTGCGTGCGCGTATGCGTATGAGTGTACGAATGAGTGAGTGTACGTGCTAAAGAGTGTGCGTGAGTGAATGAGTAATTGTCTTCCAGTAGACGGATAAATGGTCTGGCTGTCATAGCCAAGATGTTTGTGACCAAGCGGCCAAAGATAACAAAAGTAATAAACGAAGATAATAAAATTAAAATTAGGGAATGGGTCTGTATTTGTATATGTATATATATATATGTGTGTATGTGTAGGTATGCATGGGTACACATATGTATATATATGTGTATATATATATATATGTGTATGTATGTATATGTGTATATGTATGTGTATGTATGTATATATATGTGTATGTATGTGTATGTGTGGGTGTATATATATGTGTGTATGTGTATATATGTGTATATAGGGACTAGTGTGCTGTGTGTGCATGTGTGTGTATGGATTTGTGTGTGTATGCGTGTATGTGAGTATATGTGTGTGTATGTGTATATATATATTTTCCTGTGTGTATATGTATGTGTGGTCGTGTGTGTATATATACATGTGTGTATACGTGTATGCAAGTGAGTGTGTGTATGTATACATATATATGTGTATGTGTAGATATGTATATGTATGTGTGAGTGTATATATGTGTGTATGTGTAGAGGTATAAGTGAGAATCTCCTTATTTACCTAAAACTCTATTCCCCCCTTTATATATATATATATATATATATATATTTTTTTTTAATTTTTTTTTATTTTTTTATATTTTTTATTTTCTATTTTTTTTTTTTTATTTTTTATTTTTTATTTTTTATTTTTTATTTTTTATTTTTTTTTTTTTATTTATTCTCCTATCTAATTTAACACTGACTCCTTGACCACCCCCCAAGTATGATTTTTTGCGCTATGCCTACCCCCAAAAAGTCCCCCACCAACACCCCTTTAAACCTGCCTAAATGTATAAATGCCAATACAATTCTTGTTAACTAGCTTCCTGAAGATTTCTCTTGAATGAAACACTTCTAGTCCTGTAGAAGCTCCTTCTATATAATAAATATATATATATATATATATATATATATATATATATATATATATATATATATAATCGCTTTACTAGGGGGCCCTATTATATTCCAAAAAAGAAATATTTAGTCAGTGCCCTTAAAAAAGAAAATTCGTGTTGAAGATATTGTATTTCCCAGTTGCTGATTAGTGAACAGAAATCGTACATAAACTAACCCTTTTTGGACACAGCTGGAGCAGGTCAAAGGGAGATAACTCCATCTCAAGCAGTAGAAGAAACTTTTCGCTTCGAAGAATTTCGTTTCAGGCTTTTTTATTTTTTACAACCTTGCTGACGAAGTTTGTACACTTAAATTAAGGTTATGTGCTTCCGGTCAATAGTCAAGTGAGTCGCCTACATTGCTAAGAGCAATAACAGACATAAAGCCAATGGTAACTTGTGACTATGTATAAAAATAAAAACGAATGTTTTAGCCACCTCCACCGCTATCAACACCAACAATAAAAAAAATCAAATGATTGAGGTATTAAAATTTTGATTACATATACCTACAATAAATGCATAAATATGGAAATAATCCTTACTACAAGCTCTGGAATATTGGGGAGGGGCATTGTTGATTACTCTGAGCCCAATGCTCAACTGGTATTTAATTTATCGACCTCGAATGGATGAAGAGTAAAGCGGACCTCGGCGGGATTTGAACCCAGAACGTAAACATGGAGGAATTGGCGCTAAGCGTACTGTCCAGTTTGCTGAAGATCCTGCCATAACACCGCCTTGAATATATGATAGTAACGATAAATAGAAACGCAGGACCAAGCCACATACAACTTCCTTCCCAAGCATGAAATTATAATAATAAAATTAAGATCGAAATTAATATGTAACGTTACTAAAGGATAGATTTACAGCTGTTTTGGACTTTCATCGACTGTTTAGTGCCATAATGTGTATTATGCAGTTGAGTGCACATTCCGATATACGAATACATATCATACTGTTAGAAATTATCATCAAGATTCGTTAATATAGAATTCGTTAGTATGGAAACCTTGAAACGCCAAATTTTCTCTTCAGAAGAAAGGGAGAAAGAGAGGTAAGAAGCAAGTTATTTAGCGGGAAACCGACATTGGAGAACATAATAACATCAAAAGAAGAGAGAAGATGATGATGATGACGTAGTGGTAAGGTAACAAAACCGATACGTAAAAACAGGTTGTGAGATCAAGAGTGAGAACAAGTAAATAAAAGGGAGACATTAGGGAAGAGATAATTATAGAAAAATGTAAGAAAGAAAAGGAAAAAGGGTAAGAGTAAAATGTGAGAAGAAAATTGAAAAGTTATAGACCTGGTTAGTATAAGATAAGTCAACAATCACAAATCTAGGTTTGAGGAGAATAGAGTTGTAAAGGGGTATCAAAGGGAATTCCGGAAAAGAAAGAAAATAGAAAGAGTAGACAGAAAAGATAGGCACCTCCTGCTATCTGCTGAATGACCATTTGGCAGTGTTAATACACTTTAAATATTGACAGGCGGCGAGCTGGCAGAAGTGTTAGTACGCCGGTCGAAATTCTTACCGGTGTTTCATCTGTCTTTACATTCTGAGTTCAAATTCCACCGAGGTCGACTTTGCCTTTCATCCTTTCGGGGTCGATAAATTAAGTACCAGTTTCGTACTGGCGTCGGTCTAATCGTCTACCCCTCTGCCCCAAAATTTCAGGCCTTGTGCCTAGAGTAGAGAAGAAAAAATATAATCGACTGGACCCCTCCCCACAAATTTCGGGCCTTGTGCCTAGAGTAGAAAAGAATACACTTTAAATTTTGAAGGGTGTAAGCAGGACAGGAGCCGCTAAAAAATTGCAAAGAGTTAAAACACAAAGATTAAGAAAACAAGAGAAAAAGAAGGCAAAATATATATGTGAGATAAATTAGAAAATGCAAGACGCGAGGGGTGAGGGGTCTATAAGATTATAATTATATAAGTGATAAGAGAAATATAAAGATGATAAGGTACCGTAGAAATAAAGGAATGTCATCATTCTAATCAAAACAATAAACGTCGCCCTTTTCAAGCCTAGCCAGGCTCATGGGCCCGGTTTCCCGGTTTCTGTGGCGTATATGTTCCCCCCAGCTGGACGGGACGCCAGTCCATCGCAGCGTTACTCAAGAAACAGGAAGAGAGAGTGAGAGAAAGTTGTGGCGAAAGAATATAACAGAGGTCACCACCACCCTCCTGCCGGAGCTTCCTGGAGCTTTTAAGTGTTTTCGCTCAATAAACACACACAACACCCGGTCTGGGAATCGAAACGGCGATCCTCCGACTGCGAGTCCGCTGCCCTAACCACTGGGCAACTGCACCTCCATAACTTCTAATTATGCTTAGACAATATATGTAAATAGACGAAGAATCCTATATAAAATCTAGGAGTAATATGTTAATCTGAAATACAGGTTTACTGTTATCTAAGACGAGAATATACTGATCCGTGGTAAAATAAAACGTAAAAAAGTCGAAATCTGCATAACGCAATTGCCTCATGTCGTTCGTGAAGAAGATGTCTGTTCTCACGTAATATGTTCAGGGACTACCTGCGTAGAGTGTGCGTAGTGCGACAAACTTGCTAAAGACTTCTGGTCCAATTAACATACCAGGGAGTATCATAGGAAATACTATTATCCATGAGAATTATATCCATGAAGATATAAGTCGCTAAAGCAGTGAAAGGTTTGTGCTGAATATTAGAAAATGAACTGACGTGCATTAAGTAGCGTGTTTTGAAATTAGTGGAAGAGTCAATATATATTTATTTGTTGAATGTGTTAAATTACTATTGGCATTGTTGTTATTGCTGCTTATATGCCTACATTTGTCTATATTATTATTATCTTCAACATCAATGATGCTGTTATTACTGTTATTATGATTAGTGTTATTCTCATCATGATTATTCACATGAATGCGAATATATGTAATCTCTCTAGTGTTGGGAGAATCCTCATCCTCATCGTCGTCTCGTCATTACCACCACCACCACCACCACCACCACCACCACCATCATCATCATTAATATTATTATCATCAGCATCATCAGCAGCAGTATCAGCAGTAGCAACAGTAGTATCAGCAGCAGCAGCAGCAAAACTAACGCCGACCCTGATATAATAATTGATAACTTTAAAACTTAGTTTCACTTTTGGGTTCAATCAAGTTATTTTTTTTCGCGGTCTGGTATAGCGTGAAGTGTTACCATTTTTATTCGTACATCTAATATTGCCACTAGTGACATAACATCATTATTATTACAATAGCCACTGTAACCAAGTATATAACAACTACTATTATAGGGTAGACCAAACTGCATAATGATTAGGCAAAGTTTCCGCACATTGAAAGACACAATTATAAATCCAAGACGTGTAGTAAGAAAAATGCGACACCAACTTAATATTAAAGTATAGTCTAATATATATTTTGAGAAGGGGAATTAGCTTATAGAATATTGAAGAAGAATCTACGCACTATTTCAACTTGTAAACAAATGTAAGTGTAAACCATTGAACTGTTCGTTTCTCTTCTTATTGTAGGATGTGTTACTTGGGGAGAATCGCAATGGGTAATTTGAGTTTTAGGTTCTTCTATGCAGATTAACGTGAGCAAAACTGGAGATAAGTTGTTAGTGTTAGTATAATGCTTAGTAAATGGAAATTCTTGCGGGAATGAAAATTAGAGGTAAATTATTGTTATTTGTCACAATCTTATCTATATAGAAATACGCCAAGGCCGAATACATTACGTTGTCACGTGGTTAGTTGAAGGGAAAGGCGACAAGACAGTGAAAAAGAGAGAGAGACGTATTAACGACGCGAGGTAAAGGAAAGTAAAAGTTATTACGTGTACATGATTAAAATGTTAGTTGAAGAAAGAGATGTTGGAGAAAGAGAAGTTAGAAATACGATGTTTAACAAGAGAAAGACTGAGAAGGTAAGGGCAACGACGTAAGGGGAAGAAGAGGATCGAATCACTAGGACGGGGGCAGCGAAGAAGGGGAATTATGAATTAAAGAGAATACAGTGAATATTTAACATAGATAAGATAACACGTTCAAGATAGTATAGGGGTGATGTTAAGGGAATGGAGAGAGAGAGAGAGGAGGGAGAGAGGGAGGGAAAGGGAGTAGAGAGAGAGAAGAAGAAGTGTGCGAAGCAGCTTAAGTGTTGAGTTGTGACGTTATTGCTAGCTAATGAATTACGCTATCACGTTGTTAGTGAAATTTTGAGATGAAAATAAACAAAGGGAGAACTGATGACAACGTGAAGAAGGGAAGGAATTCCAACCATGTCTCGTGGTTCGCTACCTCAACGGCTCCTTTATAGTATCCAGTAGCTAAAGACATCATTAAGAGAAACCACGACCGGTTTCGGCCCCTATTCCTCTGCCGTTTTCGACGTGGCGCGGCTCCCTCTTTCGGAGGTGTCTTCAACTCTGGTGTTGAGTGCATTTCTTCTTTCTCCTTTAATCTTTTGTTCTTTGATTTCTTCGATGCAACGTCAACGAATATCAGCGGGCAAATGATCATCCTGCCAAATCTTCCTTTAAATATTCGCCGGAAGGCTCCACAAGCTAGTACCAGCTAACTGTCAGCTGACACTGTTTAAGCTTCAATTGACCAATGGAGGGGTAGGGCGCGTAGTTTTAGCCCGGCGCCCTCTCTAAACCTGCATTCCAACAGAGTCGTGTTAGTTTCAGTTCCAGCAGCCAGAGCCGACCAGCTTTTAGGTAGTACAAGCCTTCGAACCAGGAGGCGGGCGCGCTATGAAAGAAATCGCTACCTTAGCCCACCTTGTCAATCAACGATGTTGCTTCACCAAGCTATTTTGGGTCTTCTCCTTTCAGCCATATATAGAAACTGGCTTTGTCGACCGCCTCCTGTATCCTCTTTATTACTTTTCTCAGTACTGAGCTCGAAAATGCAAACCTTCTTTTAAATAACGTCGCCATTTTCTTTTCAATGAAGCCTCTAGCTCCCACTGCCAGGTAGTAATACTCGACAGTCCATCCCTGTTCTCTGGACTCTTCGATTGATCTATCATACTTCTCCTTCCGTTGCTCTGCATTAGCGATGTTCTCTTCTCATGACACTGTCAGCTCTAGCGAAATTCCAAATTTCCGTTCTGTGTTCCATAGGATTAAGTCCGGTCTTTTTGTTGTTTTTATAAGTGGAAATATTACGTCATTTCAAAACCACGGCCAGCTCCCAGTATCCCTTCCGTCTTTCGTCTGCCTCGTATACTTTATTTGAAGGCCTGGTCTTATGTCTTTTTCTCTCCTTCTGGAAGTATATTTTCCCGTGCTTTTCCACGTTTGGACACTGTCCTCTATTGTATCTCTCGATCTTCTCCTTGAGTGCTTCACTTATGACACCGTGGACTTGATTGTAACGCCATGTCTATCTGTCTAGTGCTAGCCTGCAGTTTGGCAGAACATGTCTCAGCGTCGCTTTCTTTCCGCATCTACATTCAGCAGTTGTTATCATTCATCAGTTGTTCTTAATATAAGAGGTGGAGAGAATAAGAGAGGGGTAAATACAAAGTGTTTAGCTGTAAGAAATTTTAAACATCATATATTAGTGTGACTGATAAGAAAATGACATTTTAATATTTAAGTTTTATATCTTCTATCTGTCGGTCTATTTATCTACCTGTGCACATCGAAAGTGAAAAGAAGGCTTATATTAGATACAATAATAACTTACCAAAGATAGAAAGATAGATTTTTCAATGAAAGTCAATTATCTTAGCAAAATATCAGTGGACGTTATATTTTATTTGTTATTTGAACTTTGTATTGTCAGAATAGATAGATACATCGACAAAAATAAAAGTAGATACAAACAAACAGCTGAAAGGAACTGAACTGAAATGAAAATAACCTTGGTTGGCAAACAGCTTAGACTAAGCTTTGTTAGTGGAAACTATAATTATGTTCATATTAGTGGTGGTGGTAATGGTGGTGCTGATGGTGGTGCTGATGATGGTGATTGTAGTGATGATGATATTGATGGAAGTGGAGGTGATGGTGGTGAGTGGATTGTGAAAAGTAGTTTTTTTTTTAACTGAACTAGATTATTTTATATCGCACGCATTAGTGAAATTATTTATCTCATAGGCATTAACGCAATTATTTATCATCTGCTCGCTTGAAAATTGAAAGTTTTCTTTTTATGAAATATAAATGACAAACGATGTAAACTAACAAGAGAAAGTCTGAGGCAATATAGGCAACGACGCAAGAGAACATTTTCAAGATATTATAGAAAATGAGAAAATGATAGAACGTCACCTGTAAACGTATGGTTGAAATTTACAACATTGGTGACATGAATATTCTCTGTAATCATTGTGAAGCTCTAAGATTTAGAAATGGACCTCAAATTTTGTAGCGGAATGGGAAAGTGATGCTCCCTCAAGTACAGCCTTATCCAGAAGAACCGAAAAGATTTTAAACGAAAATAATTCAGAGTATACAATTTCAAAAGAAACACTAATTTTTTTGCGGCTCTATATGAACTTACAACCAGCTTAAAATAAATTCTTACAACCAGCTAAAAATAAATTCGTATTTACTGTGGAATTTCTATTGGCACTGCTAGTTAATATTAATGATCTTATTAGGACTGACAACAACAGATATAGTTGTGCAGATATAGTTGTTCAACCATAATTTTGAATCTGCTGTCTGAGATGCAATATTTTTTCTATCCGAGAAACTATCAGTAAACCGTGTCTGAATATAGTAATTGACGTTATTGCTGAAGATATCTTCATTTGCAGAAAGATTAGGTATATTAATAGAAATGCTATTAAGAACTGGATTTAGGATGGACATAAGGGGATTAGATTTAACAGGCATTCCTTAATTTTACGAAAGGAAAATTATAAACCTGAATTTAGTTCAAAAGTAACATCTAAAAAGTAAGCTACTTTAAGTTGAAATAAATATCAGAGATGCTTTGCCCTGTGTAGAAACTGGGAGATAATCTGAGGTTTTTCAAGCTTTTCTTCTAAATCCATTGCAATATTGAAAACCGTTCCTTATTGTCAGTACGTAACGCGAATTCATTAGCGTTTCGCTTCTTAACCAGTACGCTTCACCTGAGTTGGGTAGTGAGGCCTAAACTAGTCTTCACTTGCCGAAGGTTTCTATTTGCAGTTTCTTAGGAACCATAGGCTCTTTCAGCTGGTGTCAGCCAACTTGCTGAATTTTAAAAGTTAAGTGGGTTCCGCTCAGTCTTCTGAAGGAAACAACTCACGGAGTACCACAGAAAGCCGCAGCAGCCGATTTCAATAGGGAATATAGCTGTGTGTCATTTTTTGACGAGGACTTTGTCGACAAAATTCTGATATTTGGTATTCTTTACTGACGCGAAATATCGAAACTGTCCACTCAGAGCACTGTGCATTTAATCTCTATTGTTCTTGTACTCCTCGGCAGGAAGGAACCTGTCTGATCGGAGTGATGTTATTGCTGTCTCATCTAGGTGTATGAAGCTGTTATTCATGTATACTCGCATCTCCCAGTCTGAGGCTTCATGCAAAATAGAAAACAGGTCGCTTACCGTTGCTTTCGTTTTTGGAGCCTTGAGTCTCATTCCTCAGTGAATCATATATCTGAAAAACAAGCACACGCTAAAGCATAGAGCAGTAAGGTATTTATATGTAGTTAAGAGTATGTCTGATCATAGAGTGACCAATGGCTTCACAATCACAGACTCTTAAGCCGGAGACAAATGTAGAGTTTCAAATCTGGAAGGCAGGAATCCGTTACGGTCATTTCGTGAGAAAGTCAAAATAAATAAATACCCCGGCGTCAGCGGAGACGGCTTATGTCCACTTGATCAGTTCATCCGGGCCAAAAGAATAAGAACAGGGGAGTTTTCACTTGCACTGCTATTAAATTGTAAGGATTCTTCTGGGTCTAATCGGAGAACACGGAATCTCATGATTGCAGCAGGTAGCGTTCGAAATGGAAATAAGGACTGTAAATTTCTTGGCGAGTGTTCAGTGATCCATTTTCAGGGTATCTTTGAGTGTCCTTGCTCGCTCAGCTTTACAAAGGTTGCAGCGTTCGCTCCCGTTTGTGGCTAGAACAATTCAAACTTTTTGAGGAGTCCTAAAAGAGAGAAAATAATTGCTAATAAAAGTTCATGTTCAGAAATATCTTGCTAGAGCAAGCAGTAAGAATATGGAAATAACAATTGAAAAAGTTCGTTATAGGTATAAATATAGCATAAAACAATTATAAAATGGAGAAAAGATGTTAAAAAATTAAAATTAGATTTAAAAAGTACATACGAACGTTTCAATGGGCAATATAAATATGTAAGAAAAAGTAATAATAATAACAATTATAATTATAGCTATGTATTATCATTCTCGTCAGTGTGAGGAATTTACGGAAAAACATCCAAGAAAGTTATTACTAAAAATCATTTTAGATTTAATAAGTACATACGAACGTTTCAATGGGCAATATAAATAAAAAGAAATCATTTTAGATTTAATAAGTACATACGGACCTTTCAATTGGCAATATAAATAAGTAAGAAAAAAAACTATAATAACAATTATGATTATAGTTATGTATTATCATTCTCGTCAGAGTGAGGAATTTAAGGAAAAACATCCAAGAAAGTTATTACTAAAAATCAATTTCAGGGTATTATTTGAGTGTCCTTGCTCGCTCAGCTATACAAAGGTTGCAGCGTTCGTTCCCGTTTGTGGCTAGGCCCTTCTTGGATGCGCGACCATTGGTCACTGTAATACCGGGCATATACTTAACTACACCGCCCCACCCACACATATAATTGTGTATATATATATATATATATATTTATATATAAGTATTATTGCCGTTATTAATAGCAATAACAAGGTAATAATAACGTGACTAGCAAGTTCACAGTTACAAACAAAATATAGGATAAATTTAGGTACAGTAGTGTATATAATACCAAGTACCACTGGCTAACATCACAGTTAATGCTCCAAAATCCACCATAAACTCACGATAAAGATACACACGAGCAATGCAATGAACATATGAGAAATAGGCTTACATTTTCATTGAATACATAAGTAAGTAATGCATATTTCAATATCAATTGATCTTACGCTTTGCATGACAAACATACTCTACTATTTCTAAAATATTCACTACATTAGCACGACTGCGTTCTTTACATTAAACGTCCCACTCGCGTGTATCTTTATCGTGAGTATATGGTGGATTTTGGAGCATTGACTCTGATTTTAGCCAGTTGGGTGTTATATACCCTACAAAATTTAAATTTACTATGCACACACACACACACACACACACATATATATATAATATCTATTATATAAAATCCGTTCTGTCTGTGTATCTTCTAGGATATCGGGCATCAAATTTGCGCTCAAATTTGATATGTAAATACTGATGGTATCAAGGTGTGTATAAGTCTTGAAAAAATTACAAAAATCGATTCCAGGTGAGAATGCGATCGATAAAGCCGTGGGAATGTGCATTTGTACGCGCAAGTACATCAGCTGTTGTGATCGATACTACAGGTACGCGAGAAAAATGCACGTGCAGTTTGCGCAAAAAAAGCCGGCTGGCTTGAAATAATGCCACAAAATGAGACGGTCGGACAAGTTGTTTTGAGAAAATTTGGTTTAAATGTTTGACATCTTGGCACCATACACTGGACCCGGGCGTTTTGCTCGTGAATATATATATAGAAATATATATGTGTGTGTGGGGTTACGGATATGTGTGTGTGGGTTACAGATAAAATTAGGGAAAAGCAGCATTGTTACACATGAAACTAGAAGTAAATAAAATAGAAAAAGAAATAATTCGCATTTTCTGATTTAACAAAACAAATAACTATTCATTTCGTGTACTCTAACATGATGGGGAAAAATACAATACGCATAAAATTGTCACATTTCAAAATTCCTCGTGATTGATATATCATTAAAATTTGTCTCACACACACACCCAAACATGCGCGCGCACACACGCACACACAGAGACTAACACACACATAATCACACATACAAGCCAAGCATAATACACACAAAAACACACACACAAACACCAACAGATGCGTACAGACACCGCTCCTCAGTTTTATATATATGAGGGAGGGAATTCAACATCAGTACATCACCAAAAGTATTGTTCCTTGAATCAACAATGCAACCAAGTTATACGATCGTTCGCATTGTTTACCCTGGAAAGAGGGTTTTCTGCCACCATGGGCCCTATACTCATTATGTGAAAAGTTTTAAGAGTCTAAAACCATCTTTGGAACATAAGCAATGTATGTTCTCTGTTTGGAGAAAATTAGTTGCGATAGTTGTGATATATATATATATATATCGTCATTGTATCATATATCCCAAAAATAAGCACATTCTAAAGCATAGAGCAAGCACTAAGGTATTTATATGTAGTTAAGCCTATGTCTGATCATAGTGTGACCAATGGTTTCGCATTCACTCGTCAGACACATAAGCCGAAGAAACATGTAGTGCTTCACCTCTAGGACGCAGGAATCCGTTACAACCATTTGGTCAGAAATTTAAAATAAATAAATACTCCGGCTTCAGCGGAAAGGGCTTATCTCCATTAGACCTGTTCATCCGGGTTAAAAGAAGGGGAGCAGGGGAGTGTTCACTTGCGTTGCTTTTAGATTGTAAGGACTCTTCTGGGTCTAATCGGAGAACACAGAATCCTATGGTTGCAGCAGGTAGCGTTTGAAATGGATGCAAGAACTGAAAATTTCTTGGCAAGTGTTCAGTGATTCAGTTTTAGGAAGTCTTTGAGCGTCCTTGCTCGCTCAGCTATATAATGGCTGCAGCGTTTGCTTCGGTTTGTGGCTAAGCTACCATTTTGTTACTTTAAGACTGGACATATACTTAACTACATATATATGAGAAAAATATAAGTTCAAGTAGAACAATTCAAACTTTTTGAGGAGTCCTAAAAGAGAGAAAATATTTTCTAATAAAAATTCATCATATTCAGAAATATCCTGCTAGAGCAAGCAATAAGAATATGGAAATAACAATTGAAAAAGTTCGTTATAGGTATAAATATAGCATAAAACAATTATAAAAATGGAGAAAAGATGTTAAAAAATTAAAATTAGATTTAAAAAGTACATACGAACGTTTCAATGGGCAATATAAATATGTAAGAAAAAGTAATAATAATAACAATTATAATTATAGCTATGTATTATCATTCTCGTCAGTGTGAAGAATTTAAAGGAAAAAAATCAAAAAGTATTAATAAAAATCAAGAAGGAAAAACAAAGGGGGTAATAGGAAAAATTTAACCGGATATTTACAAATAAGTTGTAAAAGGGAAAAATGAAGAGAAACGAAAAAGAATGTCATCTAAATGTGTATGCTAGTCTATTAATTATAATAATTATTACAATGATTTTTTTCTTACATATTTGTATTGCCCTTTGAAATATTCGTATGTACTTATTAAATCTAATTTTGATTTTAAAAAATCTTTTCTCCATTTTTATAATTGTTTATGGTATCTTTATACATATAATAAACTTTTTCAATTAACTACACACCCACTCACGCATATATATAGGGAGAGAGGGGGAGAGAGAAGATTATTTGCCAACATAATGTGGCAAGGGAAATAAACAAGAATCCATTGGTACGCAGATATTATTTTGAGCTGAGTGGGGTAGCGAAACTCCTTTCTTCGAAAACATAAGGACGCCGATAGTGTTGTGTCGTATAGCCAGCCGGAGACGCTAAATAACAGTAACAATCATCCTAATCAGGACTGCCATATTATGTTGACAAAAAGTCTTTACTCTAGAGTACTGTTACTGAATATCTCTCGTTCAGAGATTTAGAAATAATAATTTTATGTACGTATATATATATATATATATATAGATAGATAGGTAGGTTACAGATAAAATTAGGGAAAAGCAGCACTGTTACAAATGAAACAAGTAATAATTGGAATGGAAAAAGAAATAATTCGCATTTTCTGATTTAACAAAACAAATAACTATTCATTCCCTGTACACTGTCGCATGATGTGAAAAAATACAATACATAAAATTGCAGCTTCGTCTTGATTGATATATCATTAAAACTTGTCACGCGCACATATATACGCACAGAAACAAACACACACACACTCACACAAACACGCACACAAACACAAATAGACGCACGCACATACACACACACACGCACACACAAGCACACACATATTTTTTGTTGCAGTGCAGACATACACCTCCATTCAAAATAATTTCTCTAGCGAAACTTTTCAAATAGATAATTGTACTTTTGTTTACTGTTGCTGGTGAGTTACTAATTTTAATAAGAAATGTCTTATTTTCAACAATGGTAGCTTAATATATATTTTAACGTTGATGTTGGAAACTGTAGAACTTTTCGAAGAGTTTTACTTATTATTAGCCAGGAATTACATCTTTTCGAAATTCCTCTTGAATGTTCTACCCATATCATATTTTGTTATATATATATATATATAGATATATATATATATATATATATATTATATATATATATATATATTATATATATATATATATTATATATATATATATGTATATATATATATATGTATATATATATATATATGTATATATATATATATGTATGTATGTATGCATATATGTATATATATATATATATATATATATATATATTATATATATATATATATATACATATATATATGTGTATATATATGTATATGCATGTATATACATGCATGCATACACACGCACACGCACACACACACACATATCAAACATAAATAGCTATTCATATATTCCTTTTCTGAAAATGTTCCACTAGATAATCAGATAGATAGCTTAATATGTTTAAAAATATGTTTTTAACGACATTATATAAGCCTTTTTCAAAGCGCATTTTTTCTTACATTTAAATAACTTGCAACGCGCCAATGTATTACCAATAATCTCTGTTGCTGGTGGCTCTGTTTCTAACGTCGCAGCTGTTGTCACTTATCTTTTTCATTGCTCATTGCAAGTAAAAACTGTGGATATATATATATACGAGGGGCGTTCAATAAGTAATGCGCCTGACCCACTTCCCATAGCAGTACAGCAACGACACTTGGCACAGTTATTAGTCTTTTTCTACATAGGAACCACCCAGAGTTACGCATTTCTCCCATTGTTTGATGCAGCTCTAGAGACCGTTTTTGTAGAAGATCCCAGCTTGGTCCTCCAACCTGAACGTGACTTCAGAAATCAAGGCTGCATCATCTGTGAAAAGCTTTCCTTTCAAAAACAACTTCATGACTGGGAAGAGGTGAAAATCAGAGGGTGCAAGGTCAGGAAAGTAGGGGGATGGGGGAGGAGTCCATAGCCATACGTCTGTGCTTCTGACCTGGCGACAAGCGAGTTGTGGACCGGAGCGTTGTCTTGCAGGAGGAGGATGCCTTTGCTGATCTTGCCCCGCCTCTTGATTTTGATAACTTCTCTTAATTTCCTCAAAAGTGAAGCATAATAAGCTCCTGCAATTGTGGTACCCTTTGCCAGGAAATCTGTCATCACTACTCCGTCCTGGTCCCAGAAGACTGTGAGCATGACCTTGCCAGCGGAGGGCTGCACCCTTGCCTTCTTTGGAGGAGGTGAGTCACGGTGCTTCCACTGCATTGACTGGGCTTTGGTCTCTGTGTCATCGTGATGGACCCAGGTTTCATCCTGTGCAATCAGTCTTTTTAAAAATTTTGACTCATCTTCTTGGCACATCTCCAAATTCACCCTCGAGCACTCGACGCGTTCTTGCTTCTGGAAAGGCGTGAGCAACCTGGGAATCCATCTGGCAGACACCTTTTGCACATGCAAATGGTCATGAATGATAGTTTCCACAGACCCGGTACTAATCTTGACCTCATGGGCTATTTGGCGAATAATTATGCGTCGATCTTCCAAAATGGCAGCCTCAACTTGACGGACAGATACCTTATCAATGGCAGAAGGGGCGACCAGATCTGGGAGCTGTTTCCACAGAGTTCCGACCATGTTTGAATTCACGATGCCAGCGTTTTACAAGGTCATATGATGGGGCATCATCACCATAAGTTACTTTCATTTCATCAAAAGTCTCCCGTGGTGTGCGTCCTTTCAAATACAAAAACCGGATCACTGTTCGACACTCAACAGGCTCCATTTCACACTTGACTCGGTTCAAACACCTGTAAATCAGAAACCACAATTAATTTGCCACTTACTCTATAGAGATATAAATGACTGCACATGCAAAATTTCAGCTAGATCAAACAACTGCAAGTGGGTCAGAGGCATTACTTATTGAACGTCCCTCGTATATATATATATATATAGACGCATACATACATATATAGGAGTGGTTGTGTGGTAAGTAGCTTGCTTGCTTACCAGCCTCATTATTCCGAGTTCAGTCCTACTGCATAGCACCTTCGGCAAGTGTCTTCTTCTATAGTCTCGAGCCAATGAAAGCCTTGTGAGTGGATTTCGTAGACGAAAACTGAAAGAAACCCGTCGTATATATATATATATATATATATATATATATATATATATATATATATATATATATATATATATATATACATATATATATATATATATGCATATGTGTATATATGGGGTTATGTCCTTTATATTTATCGTGTTCTTTTGCCGAACCGCTACGTTAGGGGGACGTAAACACACCAACACCAGTTGTCAAGCGGTGGGGGAGGGACAAACACAGACACAAACACACGCACACGCATACATGTGCGCACACACTCATATGATAGGCTTCTTTCAGTTTCCGTCAACTGAAACCACTCACATGGTTGGTCGGCCTATAGTAGAAGACACTTGCCCAAGGTGTCACGTAGTGGGACTGAACCCAGAACCTTGCGATTGGGAAGCACACTTTTTACCACAAAGCCACACTTGCAATAATTTTTTAAAAAATAATTACAGTCGTGCATTCTAACTTATCAAAAGGAAGAGCGGAAATATGTGAATTTTTATGCTCACCAGATGCTAGTGATAATAATTTAAAAATCCTCTGCACAACGTAATTTTCCAGATTCAGTATCAAGCCATCCAACTGCTAAAGTCTTCCTCCTTTCTCCTGCCTCATTTATACGCTACTATATATAACAGACGGCAGTCTCCCTTGGTTTCTTCCCACATCCAACTTTTTTTTAGATCCTGGAAATAGTTTCTTCTTTGCTAGAAAATTATATACTTCATCTGTTATGAGACCAGTTAATAGTTTCCTGTGTAATAGTAAGTAAGCAATGGGTCTAAAATTGCTGGTTTCCCCTCTCTTTTCTTCGTCCTCCTGTTTCAGCATTGTCCGCCCTTTTGTCATCCATATCGGTGCTCCATTTTCTATGCATCCATTTAAAAAATAGTCGTATATAACTGTGTATACTTGAGAGATCCTTGAGCCAGAAGCTTGGAGACCATCCGGTTTGAGTGCTTACCAGTTCTTTGTTTTCTTAATTATCTCCTTTACTTGCTTATCTATGATTATTATATTTTCTAGTGTCACTCCATTTCCATTTCTCTTTTAAATTCCCGTGACCAGTCTGCTTTTATATTATGTTGGACTTCTTTGCTCTAGACTTTTGTCTAGAATTTCGTTTCTGCTTCAGCATCTGGCATATAATTTTCCTGATGTTCTTCTCCATTGCTCAGTTGTTAATAAAATTTTCTTTCATTGTTCTTGGAGAGTCTCTCTGCAGGTATCCGTTTATTTTGCCAGACACTGCTTTTATACTTTTTCTTAGTTCTTCTTTAGCTACTTGCAGTCCTTTTTATCCTATATTGTTCTTCCTTTGAACTTCTTTCCTATGTCTTGGAGTAAAACGAGAAAGAAAAGCAAGGGCTATTGTAACTGCCTTGAGATGCCATTTCCTTTTCGTTTTTAATGAGTAAATATTATTATTTACCTTCCACTTCTCAGAGCTCTTGATTTCTCTTGATCCGGCTAATTCTGTATGTGCAGACAACAACCTGTTGTAAAGTATCTCACAGGGTCTCTTTTCACGTTACTTAACATCCAAGTAACAATCTCAAAATCTTCACTGTCACCAATTAAACTATTTTCTGAGCATGTTCTACCCTCGTGTCAATCCCAATTTCTCCAACAAATTTCTCAAATCTGGTTGTTAATGCTCTGAATGCACCAACAACTACTCGAATGACAGTTGTTTCTTTCTTCATTGCCCACATTCGTGTAATTTCATCTGTTAGATGATTGTACTTTTCGACGTAATCTATTTCTTTGCCACGCACTCGTACATCTCCAGGTATGCCAATATCAATGATCTTGGTTTCCTTGATCACTTTTGTCAGCTCCACCAATACCTGGGCTCTGAGCGTTAATCACTGAACCACACTGCGGGGCTTAGTTGCACTATTTTCTGTATGTTTTATATATTTGTAAGTTCTGGTTATGTATTTGAATAAATGTTTTTTTAATCATACCCAATGCACCTATTATTATAGGGACTCTTTCTGTATTTAGGCTCCACATTCAATTGTATTTTGTATTTTGAGAGTTTCACTGTTCCATTTAGAAATACATTGTCACTTGTTGGGATTCATTCATTGATTAGAAGGCATTTTTTGTTGATGATCTCTGACAACTATATCCGGTCTATTAATCTTCATTTCTCTATCTTTGTCTATTAACATATCTCAGAGTATGGTTGCCTCGTCATTTTCCGTGACGCTTTTGGGGGGTGCGCCTGCACCATCTTTTTTCTGCTGTTATTCCATGTGTTGACATAGCTTCCACTGTATATAGGCCCCAACTATGTCATGTCTGTAGATATATTCCTTCTTAGCCAAGACTGGACAACCAGAGACAGTATGATTTATTGTTTCTTCACCACGTATTCTACAGTTACTTGTATTTTTCTTCAGTATGCGTTTCTGGTGGTCTCTGGTGGGGAGACTTTGATTTTGTGCGGCAATTAAAAATCCCGACCTCTCTGATTTGAGCCCTGAGCTTCTCCACCATTGTTGGGATTTTACTTTGTCCATTTCTTCTCTGTTTAGCTTATCCAAGAGTTTAGTTTCTTGCCATCATTTTATCATGGTATTTTGTTGTTCCAGCTTTAGTTTAGATTTCAGTTGCTTAACAGCTTTTGTTGTTTCTTCTTTTTCTTCATGGTTGTCAGGTACTATTATTTATTATTTGTATTTTTCAGCCTCCTTAAAGGCAAAAAACAGTTTTTTGTTTTCTCGTGTTTTGTGGCTTTTTGGACCAGTTCTGCTTGCTTCTGAATTCGATATTTCTGAAATCCTAGAGTGATTATTTTATAATAGCTTCCTAGTTGTATAAGGTCTCTACCAATTTCAATTCGCTACACATATAATCTTTCTGTCAGATTTTGTGTGGTGCATCGTAAATCCTGTCATTATTTTTCATGTTTCCCGTCTAGTTTGGTCAGTTGGTTTAGTGTTCAATTAAGAATTTGTAGCTGTAACTTATAACTGAGACAGCTAGAGTGTTAATACCTATTAACTTGTTTTTCGCATTGAGCTCTGTTTTAAGCATTAATCTAACTCGTCTACAGTTTTCCTTCCTTATCTTCTTTTTCATTATTATTATTGTTATTATTATTATTATTGTTGTTGTTGTTGTTGTTGTTGTTATACACACAACAGAAAATTCTCAACATTGGTTTAACCTTAGATGACAAGAACCCTCCTAAGTATCCTAGCTGTCCTTAATAACTCTGTTTCCTGGAGCTGTACTGGGTTTTATGCTTATTTGCACTATCCATCTGTTCAAATCATTAGGGATAGTTCCTAATGCAGCTATAACTACTAGGATACATTTTACCCGCCCTTTCCATAGCCTCTGTAATGCAAAGACTAGATCCTGATACTTTGCTATTTTTTCTATACCTTTCATATTGATTTTTTCATGATTTAGTACTGTAAAGTCAATTATCTGGCACTTTCTATTCTCTTTACTACTACTAAACCAGGCCTTCTAGCTTCTATTACTCTGTCAGTTTGAATGTTAAAGTCCCACAACATGATATGTATCTTGCTTTCGAGTAAGTACTTTACTAGGTTCATGTTCATACCATTTATCAGTATGGTAAAATCCTAGCTTTCTACATATCTCACAGTGGATTACCCTCCCAGGTTGTCATGTCTTTTCTTGTATTCTTTCTGTGCCAGCATGCTACATTCACTTACTACATGAGTAAAAAGTTCCTCTTTTGATTTGCATACTATACATTGAGAGTCTACTTAGTTTTTGTCTATTTTGGCTTTTGTTCAATTAGTCCTTAATGCTGGATCTTGTGCAAGTATTAACAAACATTCTGTCTCCCTTTTCAGCCTTCCTTTCTACAGCCATAACTATGTCTCGCTAATATTATTTGCTGCAACTATCTTTGGAAACCTACCATGCAAAGTCTTCTCCTGCCAGCCAGAAAACTTTTATTCTTTTTTCTGGATTTTAACTTACTTTGGCTCTTTGGTTTCCCTATGTCTTGCTCTGACGCTAGCAGCTCTTAAACTTTCTTTATTATTACCTACACACAAGTCTATATCTGCTCTAGCTAAATCCACGCAGTCTTCTACTGATATTAGTCTTCTTCCACATTCCTTTCTGGGTAAGTATACTCTTTCTACTTCTGCCCTTGGGTTGGGTTATCCATTCATATTGAATTCTTTCCTAGTACTTCTGTCTAGCTTTCATAATTCAGTTTTCGTCCAATCTACAGAAGCTACTGGGTATCTAAGTAAGGATACTGCCCAAGTATTTACAGCCTTCACTGGATTTGGAACGTTTAGCTTTGACTTCATTAGCTTCCCCACTATTCTGATGTTCTCCTCAATTTTCGTCTTCATTTCTATAGTTAGTACTTTGTCAGATTCTAATACACCTAGATACTTATAACTCTCTAATTTTTTCAGTGATTTGATTGACCAGTGATATGGTAATTGGATTCCTTCACTATTAACCATCTATCCCCTTTTCATGACTAATATAGCACACATATCTATGCCACATTTCATGCCTGTATCTTTGCTGAAGTGTCTAACAATCAGTGTATTAAGGAAGCTATTGCTTCTATATTCTCTTTAAAAAGGTTCAGATCATCGTATAAAGCAAATGGTTTATTTTCCCCTTACTGTTTCTGAACAGGTATCCTGCTTTTGCTTTCATTAATACTAAACTGAGGGGGATCAAATATACGACAAATATAAAAGGGAATAACGAGAACCTTGATAACCAGAATTTATTGCCCCCAAATCAGAAAGGTTGCAGGAAGAAGGCTAGAGGAACGCATGATCTATTATATATAGAAAAAAGTAAAAACTAGTCATCCAGTCTGGTAGTATTCCTCCATTAAGGCAATCCTGAAGTTGCTCTCTCAACCTTCCATGTAAACTACTGAATTTCTTTAGCTACTAGCCTTGAACTAAATCTGGTCCTGGGTCCTTCCAATTCGGCATTTTTCCTAATACTTTACTCATTAATGCACTAGGTATTTGTAGCACTCCGCTGGTTCTAACTCCTTTATGACATTCTGCTGGTCAACATTAACATTGTATGTTTCTGTCATTTTTCCTTTCATAAAGGTAGCTTTTGCCCATTTATCGAGGCCAAATTGCATCCTGATGTCATCACTGAATTGTTTAACAACTGCTAGTAAGCCCTGTTGGTGATGGTCACGTTTTCTGCAAAGAGCTTTAAATCATCTATATAAAAGAGATGATTTATATTTTTATCAAACATTTTATAGCCATTTTGTACATCATTGAGCAATTTCGAGAGAGGTATTAAGGCTAGACAAAAGATGAGTTGTGGTAGAGAGTCAACCTGGAAAATGCCACATGAAATTCTTACATCTCCAGCATTGAGAGATGCATTGTCATTTTTCAAAGTCAGTGTGATTTTCCATGATCTAAAACTTACAGACAAGAAGTTTCGCAGATTAGGTGATATTTTATACATTTCTAGATATTTCTTAATACAGCTATTTGGTAGAATATGAAAAGCATTTTTATAGTCTATCCAGGCTATCGACAAGTTTTGTGTCTTTTGTGACACATCTTCCAAGATCATCTTATTGATGTGTACGTTTATATCCTTTTCGCTCATTAAGGAATATGCCACTTTCTATAAAAAAACAAACTATAGGTATATGCAGTCAAGGCAGATGTTAGCGTGTTATACATTGTTGTTAAGCAGGCTATGGGTCTATAATTTTTTGGTTCATTTGTATCTTCATTTGTTTGCAGTAGGAATGTAACACCATTAACTAGCCAAGAGGGAATCATGCTAGGCTGTTGCATTTCCTTCAACCTGATCCATCTGGTAGGTACCTAAGAGATCAGTAGAGAATTTTTTGCTCTTTTTCAAAATAGAGTGAAGCTTTATCGGTCTTCCATGTTTTTCAACAGGTTTTAGCATCCAGTCGTTGGTTGTTTCAAGGTATTTGGCTAGTCCGATTATGGTGGTTTTCTGCGTACGTTCAAGCTGGATCAAGTCTCAAACTCCCTGAGCTCTGGGAAGGTGAAGACGATCCACGTCTGCCTTTGGATGGTGCGTATTATTACAAGTCAGTATTATTTCCCTGGTATTCCAGTTAAGCACATTGAAGCTATAAAGAACAACTGGGACTGCTAAGGAATTTATGGCTAACATCTTGTTACATGCATTCAGCTCAGACTTCCGGACTGCTAGAACTCTTCTATAACATTCCTTCCTAACCTTCTCTTTCATGTTTGCATGCTGGATACTAGAGCCTTCATTTATTCCTAGGTATTTATAAGTTTGTTCCTGCTCAAGTTCCTTTATTATTTTTACGACATCTAATTCGATTGAACTTGACTTTGCCAATTTCCCTTTCTTAAAAGTGGCTTTGGCACACTTTTCAAGGCCAAACTCCATCCCGATATCATCACTGAATCCTTTCACAGTATTTAGTAGTCCTTCAAGCTCTTCATCATCTTTGCCATATAGTTTTAAATCATCCATATAAAATAGATGACTTATTTTCTTGTCAATTTTGTAGCCACACTCTGATCTATTTGGTTCACTTGAGAGTGGTATTAGTGTTATGCAGAAAATTAGTGGTGAAAGTGAGTCACCTTGGAAAATGCCACAGTTTATACTAATATTGTTTGAGCGCAATACTCCATTAGAATGATATAATTGGAGCTTCTTGTTTCATAATGACATATTATACTTTAAAAAATCTAAAATCACAGGAGAAATCTTGAAAATGTCCAGCGATTTCAGAATCCACGAATGTGGTATGCTGTCGAAGGCTTTTTTTTATAATCAATTTTTACTGTATTGAAAGTGCTTTACGTAGGATGTGTGCGGTACCTAGCAGTACTATTTTCTGTATGTTATATATACTTGTAGTTCTGGTGTTTTTGCTATGTATATATCTGAATATTTTTTTTATCATACCTAATATGCCTACTATGATAGGAATTGTTTCTGCTTTTAGGCTCCACATTCAAGTTACCTCTATTTCCAGATCTTTGTATTTTGAAGTTTTCTATGTTTCTTTTAGAGAAACATTGTCATCTGTTGGTAATGATACATCGATTAGAAACATTTTGTTTCTTGGTGATCTCTGACAACTATATTCGGCCTATTGGCCTTAATTTCTCTATCTGTGTGTATTGGCATATCCCAGAAAATGGTTGCTTTCTCGTTTTCTGTTACCTTTTCTAGTGTGCGCCCATACCATCTTTTTTCAGTTGTTATTCTATAGCATTGGCATAGCTTCCAATGTATATTGTCCCAACTCTGTCATGTCTGTGTACATCTTCTTCTTCTTCTTCCGATTATTGGCGTAATAGTAGCTGTTATCATTATTATTATTGCTATTGTTATAATTATCATTATTACGATTATTATTATTGTTATTATTGTTGTTGTTATTATTATTATTATTATTATTATTATTATTATTATTCTATGTTTGACTTTTGCTTTATATTTGTACAAGTTGGCACCCAGAGACCTCAAGAGACAACAGGGTTGGAAGTTCATGTTGTTGTTATGCCTAGTGTGCCATATATTTGGGGGGTGGGGATGTTGTACTAATGAATGTCTAAAAAAAAAAAGTTTTTTTTTTTTTTTTTTTTTAAACCGAAAATTATGGTTGTTTTAAACCTTGAGGTTACATAGAGAGTATTTTGCGTAGGATATGAGCAGTTCCCATGAGCACTATCTTTTGAACTTCTGCCATTTTGGGGTTTCCTGGTATCTGAGTTAGGTAGCTATCAGCCCCTTTTGCTATCATTCCCAGGGCACCTATGACAACAGGTATTGTTTTAGTCTTCAGCTTCCACATTTTGCTGATTTATATTTCAAGATCTTTATATTTGCTCAGTTTTTGGTAGGTCCTGACAGATACGTTTATATCGATTGGGACAGTCATATCAATGAGGAGGCATGTTCTTTGTTTGAAGTCTTTCAATATGATGTCTGGCCTATTTGCATCTATCTTCCTGTCAGTTTGAATGGTGAAGTTCCAGAGGAGTGAGATGTGGTCATTTTCAAGCACTGGGGGTGGTTTGTGTTCCCACCAGTTTTTTTCATGGGGCAAATCCAGGTTTTTACAGATTACCCAGTGAATATATTGTGCAGCTCTATCGTGCCTGTTGAGATACTCTGTAGGCGCTAGAAGACTGCACTTGGAGACCACATGGTCAATGGTTTCATTTTGTTGCTTGCATACACGACACGTTGGACTGCTTCTGATCTTTAATATGTTGGCCTGGTAGTTTCTTGTTGGTAGGCATTGATCTTGAGCTGCTATGATAAACCCCTCTGTTTCAGATTTTAAGCCAGAGGCCATTAGCCATTGATGGGTCAGGGCTTTGTCGATATCTGCATTATTCGCTCTCTTTGGGTATTTGCCGTAGAGAGGTTTTTCTTGCCATTTATTGTTCAGAATATCTAAGGCCGCAGTTTTGGCACGGGTTTTCATGCGCCTAGCTTTTTCTGTGCTTGTTTCTTGTATGTCTATCTCTAATTCCGAAATTGGTTGTATTCGGAATTCACTTAGATATTCCTTTGCCTGTTTTGTGACTGAGTATGATGCTTTCTTGTTTTCATGTTTTGAGACAAGTTTTAACATCCAGTCCTCAGAGTTTTTCAGGTAGGTGTCTAGGCCAATTGTAGCAATCTTCATTGTTATTGCCAGTTGCAAAAGACACGGCCTCCCTCTTTTCTTGGCAGATAGAGTCGTTCTGTATCTGCCTTAGGGTGGTGCATTCTATGCATTGTCAACAGTTTCCTTATTTTTCTGTCGAGCTGACATATTTCAGTAATTGACCAGTTAACAATATTGAAACTGTAAGTCACGACTGGTATAGCTAATGCATTGATTGCTTCGATCCTGTTTCTTGCATTCAGCTCTGTCTTGAGTATTGCTCTCACTCTTCGATAGCATTCTCTCCTGATCCTTTCCTTCATCTCTGAATGCCTTATTCCGTTCCCTTCAATTACCCCTAGGTACTTGTAGCTCTCCGCTGGGTCTAGTTCTTTTATGACATTCTGTTGGTCAAGGTTAACGTTAGATGTTTCTGTCATTTTTCCTTTGATAAAGGTAGCCTTTGCACATTTATCGAGGCCGAATTGCATTCTGATGTCGTCACTGAATTGTTTGACTATCGCTAGTAAGCCCTTGAGTTGTTGATCATTTTTTGCAAAAAGCTTTAAATCATCCATGTAAACGAGATGATTTATATTTTTATCAAACATTTTATACCCGTACTGCGCGTCATTGAGCAGCTTTGAGAGAGGTATTAAGGATAAACAAAAGAGGAGTGGTGACAGTGAGTCACCCTGGAAAATGCCACACGAAATTTTTACATCACCAGCATTTAGGGATTCACTGTCACTGTTCAGAGTTAGTGTGGTTCACCATGATCTCATACTTACAGTCAAGAAGTTTCGCAGAGTTGGTGCTATCTTATACATTTCAAGGCATTTCCTAATCCAGCTATGTGGTAGACTATCAAAAGCCTTTTTATAGTCTATCCAGGCTATTGATAAGTTTTTGTGTCGTTTGTGACAATCTTCTAAGATCATCTTATTGATGAGTAGTTGGTCTTTACAGCCGTAGGATCCACGTTTACATCCTTTCTGTTCATTAGGGAATATGCTGCTGTCTGTTAAAAAAACTATAGGTATATTCCGTCAGGACAGATGTTAGAGTTTTGTACATAGTTGTTAAGCAGGTTATGGGTCTATAGTTTTTTGGTTCATTTGTTTCTTCACTTTTTGGAAGCAGGAATGTTAACCCATTAACTAGCCAAGGAGGCATCCTACTAGGGTGTTGCAGAACATCATTGTACAGTTCTGTTAGCAGTTCATGGCTCTCTGGGAAGGCATTCAGCCAGAAGTTAGGAATTTTATCCTTTCCTGGAGACTTCCATTTGCTTGACCTCCTGAGAGCAGATCTTATATCTTCTACCTTGACACCCTCCCACTTTTGCTCTTCTAAGGGGTCCAGTTCTGTAGATATTCTGTCAATCCAGGGGGCCTTTTCGTTGTGTGTTTTTTCTTCTGCCCAGATTTTATTCCAAAATCTCTGCACTTCTTCTTTTGATGGTACAGACCCTGCAGTAAACGCTGTTTTTCCTATCTTCCTGTAAAAATTCTTGGTGTTATTTTTGAACATGTTGTTGTCCTTGAAAAATCTAATACGCTTTTCATACCTCGCTATGCGGGTAGCTTTGGCAGATACCTTTTGTTTGATGGTTTCTATGGTGGCATCAATATCAAGTATAGTTTTCATATTGTATTTTTTCAGTAATTTTTGGATTTTTGTAGGTTTGGTAGTCTTGTGAGCCTTAAGGTTTTTCAAATATTCAATGTCAGATCTAAATACTTTAATTTGTTGTTGCAGACGCTCTTGCCAAGAAGGCTTTTTGTGGGACTGTTGCCGTTTTCTAATCTTTACACCACATAGGATCGTTGAGATTTTCGCGGATGCATA
The DNA here is from genome assembly GCF_006345805.1 of Octopus sinensis. Classification (NCBI taxonomy): domain Eukaryota; kingdom Metazoa; phylum Mollusca; class Cephalopoda; order Octopoda; family Octopodidae; genus Octopus; species Octopus sinensis. The sequence continues at coordinate 170,941,594 of NC_042999.1, forward strand.
GTATAGGTGGTTGAGGTTTGTGATACCAACATCATTAACTGAAATTATATCCTTAAGTGCAAGCCGGATTTTACCAATTATTTTCATGTTTTGGTTAGAGTTGCGGATTTTAGGAAGTGTATCACGCTCATCCATGCTGGTTTCTTTAATTTTCAGCCATTCAATCATGATTTGATTTTTTAGCTCATGTAGTTCTGTTGGGTCAATATTTGTGTGACTTTCTTTATCTATTTGATGCTCATCTGTCTTAGTGTTTATGATTGGTTCAGGGCGTATTTCACTTTGCCTATCACTTATACTAACTCTTTCAATCCTCTCTTCGTTTTTATCCGCCCTGGGCTGGTCTATAATCATTTCCTCTGTATTATCTTCTCTAGCTGCAGCTTCGTTCATTTTATCCGATATTGCTTGTCTAACCTGATCAATCTCTACTTCAGTCAGTAATTTCTTTTTTATAATGTTTCTTCTAACATTGGCAAGCTTGTTACTGTCTATGTAGGGTCTTACTTCAGGGTGTTTCTGTCTCCAGTTTAAGTATGCTTGTACAGTGCTAGACTTATCTGTGGGGAAATATATGGCATGGTAGAAGGCCTCGAGAACTTCTTTATATCTTCCCTAGACCATTTTTCCTTCTTTTTCTTTTGATTATTTGGTGATGAGCATGGATGGCCATCTGTTGGAATATTCCGGTTGTGGGGTTCGTCCAGCTCCTGTGTGTTGGGAAGATTTGATCCAGTAACTGATTTTTCAATCAGGATTTGGTTCAATTTTCGGGTACGTGGTCTTTTGTAATCCGCGCAATGACCAATGCGGTTTATTGTTTGATTTGTTGACCTTGAAGCATGACGAGCATCCATTCTTATATTAGGAGATGGATCTGTCAGTTTAGGGTTCACTACATGTAAGCATTGCTCATAGCGCCGCTTCTTAAGACTAGCAGATCTATATTCGTCTGTATTTTTTTGTTGATAGTTTTATCTCCGGACATTTTTTTTCCTCCTTTCCTCCTCTTCCTTTCTTCAAGGCTTACTGTGTCTGTATTAGTTCGAAATAATGAGAATAAAATACGGAGAAGGAAACGAAAAGAAAGGGAAAAAGACGGGATCTGTCAGTTATTATTGTTATTACTATCATCTTTCCCACCATCACCATCATCAGCAACATCACCATCACCATCATCATCTTCAATGTGTAGCCACAGCCACCATCAACACTCCATTGTGTTGGAGAATGGGTGGTTAAAGAATTCATGTTCTTTGGGTCTATAAATAGCCACGGTAGATGGTGGAGACAAAGGACGTTAATGGTCAGTAAAAGGTCAAACCTGTTTACGTTTATTTATTTATTTATTTTTTTTTTCCCGTTCTCTTTTCTTCTTCACCACATGCATATGTATGTGTATATATATGTATATTCACTCACACATATTATCTGATGTTTTCGTCGAAGATTTTTTTTTTCCTTTCTTTTTTTTAAATAACTTTCTGAGTTCAATGTTATGTATATATTTTTAAATTTCTGAATTCAGTTGTATGTATATAGTAGTAGGTGCTTAATTCCATAACTTTTTATCGTGCATTTAATTGTGTTGTTACAATAAAAGGTAATTTAAAAGGCAATTTTACACATTCTTATAGTCATGAGAGACGACTAACTGTAAATGTTCACACAGAATTGGAGATATTTATGTTTCTAATTTTTCTTGTTAGGTGTACGTTTGTATGAGCTGTAGATATGTAAGTTTTTTTTTTTTTACTTATTTTGAGGGTAATTCAAATTACTTACAGAAAACAGTAGATCTTCCAGTTTTCTACAGTTGACCTGCTGGGTTCGCTGTTGCCAGTTCAGAGCATCGTAAAAATACGTCCATCCTCTGTCACGTCCAGCCGCCTTATTATTATTATTATTATTATTATTATTATTATTATTATTATTATTATTATTATTATTGTTATTATTATTGTTATTGTTATTATTGTTATTGTTAGTATTATTATTATTATTATCATTATTATTATTATTATTATTATTATTATTATTATTATTATTATTATTATTATCATCATCATCATCATTACAATTATTATTATTGGTGTAGTAGTATTTGTCCTTTTATCGTTGTTATTATTATCATTGATATTGTTATTCTTGTTGTTGTTATTATTATTATTATTATTATTTCATTACTTTTTTCAGCTTTTTTTGTGAAATCTACGTTTTAATGGCATCCTTAAGCTTGACGGATCTCGAATGTTCCATATGCTTCAATCAGTTTGACAAACCGAAAGGGCTTCCCTGTCACCATTGTTTTTGCGTTGAATGCCTACAGGATCATATAAATAATAATAAACAGTCATGCTTACAAACTGGCTATTTTTATTGCCCAATCTGCAAAGCTGTTACCTATCCACTAGATCGTAGCAAAGCGGTAGAAGAATGGGCGAAAACTTTTCACAATGATTTTCGGATTGGTCAAATACAAGAAATAGTTTCATTTGAAACGATGATGAGTTGCACGTGTCATGATAACAATGAAATAAATCTGTATTGTACGTTTTGTGAAGTAGTTATTTGCAGTGAATGTCGCACTGAGAAGCACCAAAACTGTAAAGGAGTTTTATCCATAAGTCAAGCTGCCATATCAAAACGAATCGAAGCTGAGAATCATTTGAAGTTTCTGAAGGATTTGAAAGCAGAGGAAAGCAAGAAACTTAAAGAATTACACCTGGAAAAAGAAAATATTCTTAGTGATAAAGAGAAAATTTTGAACAAAGTCGACGCACATGTCAAAGATATCGTTCGAATGATAACATCTAAAGGAGATTTACTGAATAAAGACGCCACAAGAATGATGAATGTTGAATTAGAAAAACTTCGTATCTACGAGGAAAATTACAAAGAAAAAATAGAATCCTTAAGAAATTGTATTGAAAAAGTTTCTGAGGTGATGAAAGAAAAATCTGCTTCAAAGTTTGTTGTGTCTTATTTCCCAGTTAGAAAATGTATCAACAGATTTAATTCTTCTGACTACCGTCTAACACGAAGAGTGTTATCATTAAATATTACATCGGAATTTTCAAAAGCCTTGCAAGATTTAGAAAAATGCCCATTCGGCCATGTTAGTTACGAAGGCGATATATCTAATGGAGAAATAGAACATACAGAAGACATGAAAAATTCTAAAGGGCTAAAAAAGAATCACAATATTGTAAATTTGCAAAAAGTTGAAGAATTTACATCCGATGACGAAAGTACCTTTACATCAATCTTAAATTTAATTTGTATCATTCCTGGGGGAGGATACCTGATGAGCGACAACAAACACGGAATCTTACAGTTCTGTCCGAAAGGTAATCAAATTAACAGATTTGATCTGAGAAGTCAGCCGCATGGATTGTGCATTCACTCTCACAGTTTCGCAATCGTATCTCTACCCGATGAACTTCAACTGTGTATAATTAAATTCTCCCGAAACTTTGTCGCAAATGTCATGTGCATGCTGAATTTCTTCAAAAAATATAAAAGGATCCAATGTAAATCAAAGTACAGTGCCATCGCTAAAAGCTATGACGGAAGGTTAATTTGTAAATGTCTAGAAAAACCTGTTATTGAAGTCGTGTTCATTTTTGATAATAGAGCCAAACCACTACAGCAATTCTATCTTGATATCGCTTATGTTTCAAAATCTGATCCTTGTTACATGACAATAGCACCAGATGAGACAATTGTGCTTTCGTGCTACCGAGCTGGATTATTGTACGGTATCGGTCGATCTGGAAATAAAAAATTCCACATCAAGAATGTTGAAGGACAACCGATTGAAGGACCGGGTGGTGTCTGCTGCGATACTGAATACATCTATGCCACAGAACTGGGACGTTCAAACATATTACGTTTTGATTTATGCGGTAACTTCATAAGTTATTTGACTCCTTCATCAGATCTCCCCATGCCCGTTGCATTAGACATCAACCGCAATGAGAAACAACTGGTTGTTACGCGAATGATACCGAAACCAACAATCGAAATTTACCAACTTTAAAATTTATCATTAAGGTCTAGTGATTGTGTTTGAGTATGGTTTTGACTGTTCTATTTATTTGTCAATTCAAACAAAATTCTAAAAGAAATATTTAAAGTAACAGATATCAGGATAACATATGGCTGAAGTCAGATCTGTAAACATTCATTCAAGTCCATGCTCAATAATATAAGTACACACACTTTCCCACATACTCACAGAAATGAATATGCTGAAACAATACAGGCGAAACATAAAACACGTAATCTATTCTACCTTGAATTTCTAAGTTTAATGTCAATCGATGCCATACATATCTATACTGGAAATCATACTCGCATATATACATGCATATGTGTGCAAAATATTTATTTAAGTCTAATTATCGATGCATGCAACCTCTAAGGCATGAATGCGCACGTAAAAAGCGTGTCAACGCTGCTGGAAAAAAATGATGTGGCGCTTGTAGTGTTCAGGATTTATACACATTGAATATTAAAAAAAAATAGCCATGAGATTTGAGACAAAGAGATGTTTCTAACAATTATTCTATTTTGAAGTATTGAAATTTGATATTGCAAAGTCAAATAAATGGTGTTGAACCGTCTGTATTAAATCAAGGAAACTGATATTTTTGAACCATTTAGAATATTTATTATATCATTCGTAGAATCAAACCATGGATTTACCTGATGATACTGGTAATAAAGCATTGCATTGAAAAGTCAAATAAATGGGTGTTGAACTGTCTGTATTGAATCAAGGAAACTAATATTTTTGAACCATTTGATTCGTAGAATCAAACCATGGAGTTACTTAAAGATACTGGTAATAAAACATTGTAGCAAGTTAATTTCAAATGTTGTTTTCATTATGATTTGGTAAAGTGAAAAAGTACGGCACATATACCTATTTGAGAAGCAACCCTATCATATGACATGCATAATTGTATATTTGAGAAATATAATCTATTCAAACCTATAGGGGATCCATACACTCTGTACAACGTAATATATATAATTAAATATAAGAAAATTTCACGCGATACGTCTTCTTTAATAGATAAACATCAGCCCCGTTTACTTATCAAAGAGAGTGTGGAAGAAATGATTCAGTTAGTTTGCTATGTGCGGAAAAGTTTTACACAGAGCAACTACTTTCATTAGTAATAGTGAAATGTATTTGTTTTTGTATTCATGACTTTTGAGTATAGGATAAGAAAGGTATTTTCAGAATAGATGAAATATATGCATATATATTTACATATATACATGCACACACTCTCACACTTGTATTAATAGAGTGTGTTGATAATGCAGTAATAATGCTTCTATGCAAAAATCACAAATATTCAACAACAGCTTGTGTAAAATTGATTACTAAAATCGCAGTCATTTTTGCTTAGCTGAATGTGTTTAAAGGGAATATAATATTGTTTATCACCTTTGCGTTGTATGCGTTCCTAATCAGTAGTCATTTGATACCATGAATGCTTGTTCTGTGTTGGAGTACGTAAATGTAAAAAACACACACCTGCATATATATACGTAGGAGACAGAGGGTAACATGTTACTGGTAGTACAGTTGTAGATCAACATTTGCGTTGATGTGTACATATACTTACATACTTAAAATGTATATAGTATCTGTCCCACATTAATCGGCTGAAACGTTTATATCCATGTGTAAAACAATGTAGGTATGCAAGGTCATGTATTTATGGAATTACTCTCCACTGCTGGTGCGTTTAATCAAGTATATATGTATGAAAGTAAAAATTTAAAAGAAAACGTTTTCAAATAAGAAATGTTCTTATACAGGAGTTCGATTTGTATTTTACACAAGGTGAGTTTGCACACACAATTAAAGACAGGAACACCCATATTGCTGAGAAAGCTTCATACGTAAAAAAAAAAGATATGTTTGTATAAAAAGTATGCGTGTGTATAAAGTTTTAAGGTACGTTATACTTTAAATACATTTTGCAGTAGGAGAAAAATTGCATTTTGATATCCGGTTTCTGCTGCTACGGAGTTAAACAAAATTTGAAGAAGGTCATTTCAATACATGTATCCCCTGTATGGTAGGTTCATGTGAGATCAAATCAATTTTGTATTACCCCCAAACTTATGTCATTTCGATGAAAGGTACGCAACTTGTGATTTGTGTATTTCATGCCGTTTATATTAGTTTAACAAGAGTTAAAGTTGTGTTCTAAGAAACACTTACAACATAATTTATTTTAAGTTGTCTGAATTACAAGAGAAATTGTTTTTAATTTTGAAGGTAGGACCCTGTTTGAAGTGGAAGCTACAGTTTCACCATTTGTTCAGTATTTTGTGTAACTTTGCCTAGTGGTTTCAACTTTCTCTTACATTTTATTATTGGATGGTTTTCTACAATGTCTTTCATTTGTTGGTCCTGTAACTTTAACATTAAGTCTATACAGGTGTTGATGAAAATGTCGGAGCTTTTTGGGTTGAATGCTTTCCTCGGTGTAAAAAGTAGATATTATTGTGGGTCGATTGGTTTAAAATGTCTCTTTCAAGCATTGCATTTTGTGTTGTTATTAGTATATCTTAAAAGGGGAACTTATTCTTTTCAAATCTAGGCACAAGGCCCGAAATCCATTAGTTATTAACTAAATATGCTATTTAGTCTATTATTTTCTTTTGCCGAAGCACTTGGTTACAGGAATGTAAACTCATTGTGAAGCGATGGTGGGGAACAAACACTAACACACACACACACCACGGGCTTCTACATAGTTTCTCTCTATCAAAGTCTCTCACAAGATATTGGTCGAATCGGGACTGTAGTAGAAGACAATTTTCAAAGGTGTTACACAGTAGGGCTAAACCTAAAAGATGTTGGAATACTCACATGTAGTTGTCTCCATATTTTGTTTACGTCAGCCGAACTCTTATGTTATGTATAACTTTGGTTTCACGAAATACAAAATTTGTGTGTTGGTCATATATCTTACGAAGTTGCACTGTAAAAAGAAAAAGAAAAAAGTAGATGGGCTGTAATAATCAAACAAAGTTTTGTATACAATATTGTTTTGTGTTACTTTTGAGGAATTTTTGAAACTGTTCATTTTATGGAGATGACATGATTCCAGGAAAAAAAATCAAAATTATATAATCTTTTTTGAAAATCCATCTCAGGTAAATGATTTTCGAAAAAAAAACCAACAAAGCAAAACAACTATACCAGCTTCTCCGACAGCTTTCATCCACCCATCTGCCCATATTTTAATACCTGTTGATCCAACAGGCAAAGTTGGTTGAAGCCACAATGTAGTCACTCGATATGCTAGCAATATTAGGAAAGTGTCTGAGAAATATATTTTCCAAACTTTTAATTTTGTAAATCACTTCTTACCTCGCCCGTCGGAAAACAATACTCGTCGCACAATCATGATGCATGTTGAATCAACATACGAAATGATTTATGTCTATATGCGGTAAGAAATTTTCATTCACATAATTCTGATATTTTCACATATAATGTAGAACAAGTTTAAAAATTTTAAATCCCCTTCTCCCGGCTTTAAGAATAATGACGCCTGTAACACTCCCATTACCATTTCCCGCTCACCATCTTTCACGGAAATAACGAAAGATTGTCTCTGTAGATGTTTATTCTCAGTGTTTCTCACAAATGGATCAGCCCTTCTAGCGAGAGACTACATTAGCACGCTTCCAACTGTCGCTCTTGCTCCCACGGTTTAACCTTCCTTTCTCCCTGCATGGAAACTTCAACCGGTTGTTACGTAATTTCATTTTAACTTCCTTGTTCTTGTTTAACAGAGTGGTTATCAAATTGACAAATATCTGAGTGCCTATGCGCATCAAAATATCAGAGTAATACGTTTCCATCTTCCTGTTTATTCACGAGGAGGCAGAATGTACTTTTCCTTCCATGAAGTTCTTTCTTGGACTAGTACTAAATATTTTAAAGCCTTTCTAGAAAAACTTCTGGAAATTACCGTTTAAGTCTTCAGACCGAAACTCTTATCTATTTTGAGTTTGTGAAATGAAAGATACATTATTTTCCTCAATAGATACGTCTTCACAGATTCCGATATGTTTGAAATTGGATTCTGCACTTAACCAAAAGGATTCTCCATAATTAGGTTCACTTCTTAGCTTTCAGTTGCATTTCCATCAACATTCAGAGTACATAATAACAGAGTCTTTCATAGAAAGGAAAACGAAACTGCGGCAGGTAGTAAGGAGTTAAAAGTAGGGAGCAGACAAATCGAAATGTTTGAAAAATTGAAGCTCAATTTAAACATTTATATTCTGTTCAAGACATTGGTAAATGAAGAAGAATTATATGACGGAAAAATCAAATTTGTCTCCTCATATATAAAGAGAGTGACCAAAATATTTGCCTAGTAATTTAACGGAAAGGATTATAGCACGAGCAAAGAGATTTTCCAGTTAAGGGATGATTTATAAAGAATTACTCCAATGTTTCTCATAAGAAAGCAGTGCTTCTCCCTTAGGTGGGTTTTGGAGAGAAGAAAAGATGATTTGAAACATTTAATTCAGACTTAAAACAACTGCGAAGAAAGTAGAATTATACGAATGAAAATAACAGCTCGCTTATTTCTTAATGAAGCTGGGAGGGGGTGCAAATGAACCTACTGTTTTGGAGAAGGTTTATTAGAATGGGAAGGAACAAATGTACTGAAACATTCTTTATTTCTTTGTGGTATTTAGAATGGCGGCAGATGGGGAGGTTTTAAAAAATGTGACGGATATTCGACACGTTCGTCAATATATATATATATATATATATATATATATATATATATATATATATATATATAATATTAGGAAGTAATCCAAACTTACAGGAAAAAATTAGATTTAGGATTAAATCTAATTTTATAGTATAAATATATATATATTATATTAAATTAGAGATAAAACCACTATTAGACTGCGGACTGGAGAACAGCGATAATCTGCCCAATTTTCAAGAAAGGGAGCCGCGAAGACCCGCTTAACTACTGACCGGTTTCCCTTACATCAATAATCAGCAAGATGTTCGAAACCATCCTTAAGAAAGGTATGATGCTCCACCTCCAAAACACAGCCTCTATCTCTGATTCCCAACACGGCTTCGTGCCGAAGAGATCATGCTGACCAACTTACTGGTAATGGAAGAATTGGTGACGCGCATCCTCGATGATAGTGATGCTGTTGACATCGTTTTATTAGACTTTGCTAAAACTTTTGACTCGGTAAACCACCGCCTATTACTTGTCAAGCTTCAAGCATATAGTTTCCATCCGGATATTGTACGATGGGTTGGTGCCTTCCTCTCCGATCGCTCCTTCCAAGTCAAGTTAATGATTCGCTGTCCGACGTCACCAGTGCGAGCAGTGGCGTGCCTCAAGGTTCAGTGCCTGGGCCCTTATTGTTTTTAGTCTTCATAAATGATCTGCCCGACGACCTCACGCAACACACCCTTCTATTTGCCGACGATATCAAACTGGTCGCTCCTCGCGGTGATATAGAGGATCTTCGTCGATGCCTCCACCAAATTTGGAGATGGTCTAACGTGTCTGAACGTGTCAAAGCGCTGCCATCTGCTTGTTGGCTCTCCTCCTGCAACTCAACTTGATTTCGAGCCGGGTCGTCTGCTGCTGGAGAGGACCGGTCAGGTAAAGGACTTGGGTATCTTGGTGGATTCCTCCTTTTCGCCTTCGGCCCAGTGCGTCCATGCTGCCAAAAAAGCACGCGGAGTTCTGTTCTTGATTCGACGGTCATTCGGAATGCTCACAGCAGCCATATTCCTACCGCTCTATGTCACGCTGGTGAGACGCTCAAAGGCATACAGCATCTCGAGAGTGTCCAGAAGCTGGCTACCCGCATGGTTCTTGGTCTCAAGAATTTGTCTTATGAGGAAAGGCTGAAGACGCTCGACCTTTATTCTCTAGAAAAACGGTGATCTCATTCTTGCTCACATCATAAGCGGAAAGTGTAACCTCTCGAAAGAGCTGTTCTTCACTCCTGCTCCAGAGCGTGGGCTGCGGGGTCATTCCGAAAAGCTCTATCTGCGACGATTTCATCTCAATCGAAGGAGAGAGGCTTTCTCCGCCCGGGTTGCGGATCCGTGAAATAAGCTGCCGGACGAGATGGTGAAGATGCCGACGACCGCTCGGTTCAAAGTCTCCCTTGACCACAAGTGGCCTGAACTATTTACATGAACACCACCCTGTACATAACTCCATGTCCCCCTACATGGCCTTGCTTTTTGCTTTTTGAGCCAAAAGATTAACTAACTACCTAGGCAAATCAAACAGTGAAAATCATAAACCAATACATAGAAATAAAATTAATTAATAAAAAATATATAAAAAATATAAAATATAAAATTCCAAATTAAAATATTTAAACTAAAGTTAAAATTTTAAAGGTTTTCCATTTAATTCTAGAAACAAAATCCTTAATATTATTAATAAGTTTCAAAATATATTCTTTTCTAGAAGGTATTGGAATATTCTTCAAAGATGAATTCCAAAATAGCGGTTCTATCTTACCTGTAAATTCTAAAATTTACGAAATTAAGATATTACACTCAATATACGTAATTTATCAATATATTAATTAATGATAATAATATTAGGGAGTAAATCCAAGTATAAATATATATATACATATTATATTAAATTAGAGATAAAACCACTATTAGGCAAATCAAACAGTGAAAATCATAAACCAATACATAGAAATAAAATTTGGCTTATGATCTTCACTGTTTGATTTGCCTAATAGTGGTTTTATCTATAATAATATGAAAATATAATATATATATATATATATATGACCTCCCTTCTCAAATAATAATCGAACATAGAATGTATGTCGTTAGCCAGATGGAAGAGATGTCTTCCTGGGGCTATAAACGTCAGTAGCAGTCCTGTATAGGACACCACACTTGGTTGGCAATTATATGTTACGATTCCGTATTGCTACTGTGTGCATCTCGCTCAGAGATTATATATATATATATATATATATATATATATATATATATAAATATAATGTGGTCGACTGTTAGTTGTGTACCAAGATAACACCCTATAACTACATCAGAACACTGAATCTGAAGTGCACTATCTTTGGGAAAGTTACATTTTCAGAATATGAAAATGAATGAAAAAGTTTCTGTTGATTTCTATGGAAAGTTCTATCCGAAGGTAGAAAAACGTATGAAAATATACACATGCGCTTACGATATAATTAAAAGGGAGATATATGGGTAGACGCGCACACACTTTCACACACACAGACACACACGTACGTCGACACACAGACGTACTCAGAAAATCACACACACAATGCAGAGATAGGGGATTTATGTATGTATCTATATAAATTCACATATACGTGGTTTATGTATGTCTATATGTCGACTACCACAGTTGTTGGAGTAAGAGGGGAAGAGAGGAAGGTTTGTAAGGTCATGATGATTGTTTAAGAGATAAGAGATGAATCATAGACTATTGATTTTAAGTATTGGTCATCCCAGTGCTTAGGCGTTTTTGTGTTTTTGTCTTGGTTGTGCGTCCATGCGTCTCGCTTGACATTTTTATAGTCGGACTACATAGTGGATCAATTAAGAAGACTTGGTTGTGTAGGCACGAATACCCACACACATACTCACACATACATACACATATACATAAAATGAACCTGTCCATACATATAAATATTGACATACATACAAACATAAACAGAGATTTTCAGAATATACAAACACATACACACCTATACATATATATATATATATATATATATATATATATATATTAACAGTTATCGCCAAGCTAATATGGCAGTCCATAAATATAAGACTTTATATCTCTATATACATAAAACTGAGAATGTGTATCTGTCTGTTTGTCTGTTTGTGTGTTTCCCTAAAACTTGAGAACTACGCAACCAACTTCATTCAAATTTTACACATGCCTTACTTAGGGTCCGGGGAGTGTCATCGGCAAAAATATTTTAAACTTTTTGCCTAGTGCGAGCCCACAGCAATATCGTATCTTCTACACTACAATTCCCTAAAACTTGAGAACTACACAACCAATTTCATTCAAATTTTTACACATGCCTTACTTAGGGTCCATGTAGTTTTATGGGCAAAAAATGTTCAAATTCTTGCCTAGGGCGAGCCCATAGGAATATCATATCTTGTCCACTATTTCAGTATTACGTGTTATTTTATGTCAGATATTTCACTTTAACAATAAAAATTAGAGATAATAATAACAATTGAATTATATGCAGTAAGTAATAATTAAAATCAAATTAAGTATAATATAATCGTAACATAACAAAAGTAAAAATAGCAATTGGTATAAAATTGCATCAGTGACTTGAACTTGAATAGTTATGTACATATATGTATGTATATATGCATATATTTATATATTATTTATATTATAATATTATATAGTTACATACACACACACATATATGTGTGTGTATATGTGCTATTAAGTTAGACATGGCCTGGACCAATCTTTGGTCGAAACATATCTAAGTTTTATGTGTGTGTATATATATATATATATATATATATATATATATATATATATACATATATATACTTTATTTAAAGCAGCAGAAAATTCAACAAAACATGTTACTCTGAGTTTCCCGTTGCCGTTCATCGGTTTTTGCTAGAATGGAACCGTTGAAGGGCAACGGGAAACTCAGAGTAACAGGTTTTGTTGAATTTTCTGCTGCTTTAAATAAAGCATATTACTCTACCACTGGTATTTGAGTACTCTCTTTTCCACCTTGTTTTCTCCGGTATATATATATATATATATATATATATATATATATATATATATATATATATATATAAATTGAGATAGGGGTTGTAAGAGCAACCCTCCATGGGATAACATATATCCAATATACTGCTAGTGAAGTACCCAACAAAGTAATACATAAATGTTAAGAATTGCGATGCAGTTAATTCATTTACTGTATTATATGGGCAAAGGTAAAATGTTTTACCACAAATTAATAATACAAAATAAGAAAATGGAGAAAAACATCTTAATCAATGATCAACTACCAGATAATACCCAATCACATAATTTATTAAACCACTACATATGAACATTAAGGTCAAACATAATAATATAGAACAAAACAATGCACATGAAAGAGTAATATAATACAATATGTACAGTATGTATAAGTGAATATAAATAAATACAAATATAAATATAAACTACATCTTACAGCTGTTTCAGCCATGTGTGATAGATTAATATGTAGTTATAAATTAGATACTTACAAAAATATCACAAGGCCTCTTCAGAGATTATGAAGAACAAACTAAATTAAATATGAAAATCAGAGGAGGTACACCTATACAATAGTGGGTACATACCCATAATATATAATATATAATATAATATACACATACATATGAGTGCATATATCCATACTCCTATATATATATATATATATATATATATATATATATATATTATATATATATATATATATACATATATATAATAATAATAATAAAAATATACAGCAATATACATACATATGTTCTATATTCAAGGTTACAGTTAGTCACAACAATATAGAAACATACACATATCTATATTCAAATACAGATATACAAAGTCAATAATTCATTATATTAAGTTACAAAATGCCATTAATATTAATATCATTACTATTACCATTGCCACTATTGCTACTAATATCATTATTATTATTATTATTATTAATAATGGCATTAGCAACAAAATAGCAAAAACAACAACAATAATACAGTACCATGCAAAGCATTAAGATCGGCAGATACATATAAAAAGAAAGATGGAAAACATTGATTTACATAGTAGAAAATTCCACAGGTGTACACCTGTGGAATTCTTTTTATACCCCATATCCATTCCAGTTCACCACGTTTGACTACGTAATCGATTCCACCTCCACTTCCTCTTCTGCCGCTCCTAGGATGGCTGTTGCCAGCCATTCTGTTTTTACTTCTTGGGGTATATTCGGGATTTTAACTCGAACCCCTCTTCTTCCCTTGTATGAGAGCCACATGGTGAATTTTTCCGCTCTTAGTACGGTGGTAGCCAGCGAGGCTGCAATCTCCTCTGTTGCACACCTCACCTCCACCGTACCAAATTTCTTGCCTCTACTCACGTAAGTAATTTTTTACATTATGTCTCCCAGACATTTCTCGATTTCGTCTATCTCAATTCTTGCCAGTTTCCTTGTACTCCTGTCTTGGGTTCTGTTGGTCAATGTCTTGTTTTCCTTGTCCTCTTTTGTTTTCGCGGGGGTGGGGGGGGGTGGATTAGCTTCACGCTATCACCCTCCCTTTTGAAAAGTTTCTCGTATTCTTTAAGTTTTCTTTCTCAACGAATACTTCTCTTATAATTAGTGACGAATCAATATAATTAGTGACGAATACACTATCAATTTCACCCACAGAAAAAATCAACGTCTTATCACAACGAACAACACTTAGACAATAAACGATGAATAACTGACAAATTTTCAAGCGGTTTACCACATTTAAATAAGAAATGAAATTCACTGAAAAGTTAACTTTAGTTCATCATGCAAATAATAGCCAATGGGAATATTCCACTCTCTACTATAAAAAAATTATTTAAGATTACAGGTTTGTGCATAAGTGTTCACTGGATCTAATGATCTAATTGGACCGTATTTTCAAAAAGCTTTTATATTCTAAAAAATTATATTTTAAAGTTTAAGAAAATTATAAGACACTAAATATTTATGCTTACAACATACTAAAATGTCTGTAATATTTTATATAGGGGTGAATAAATGAATTCTTGTGTCCCCTATATCTAATTTTAAAATTATTAGTACTCCCTATATACATTTTCCTAAGTCCGCTGCATTAAACTAATAAACCTGTTTGCTATTTACACACCTGTCTTCGTCTTTTGTTCGTTTCTTTTGTAAATTCCAAATATATATGTATGTATGTGTGTGTATGCATATATGTATATGTATATATATATATATATATAATATATATATATATATATATATATATATATATATATATATATATATATATATGGATTTCGTAGACAGGAACTGAAACAAATCGATCGTATATATATATGTATGTATATATGTAAGTGTATGTGTTTTGGTATTGGCAACATGAATGACAATGGCCAGAGACTACTTGAATTTTGCACATACCATAACCTGTGCATCACTAACACATTCTTTGCCAACAAGACATCCCACAAGGCATCTTGGAGACATCCAAGATCTCATCACTGGCATCAGCTGGATCTCATCATTACACGAAGACCCTTTCTGAATTCTGTTCAACTGATTCGTAGTTACCACAGCGCGGATTGTGACACAGATCATTCACTAATAAGAAGTAGGGTGGGGATTCTGCCTAAAAAGTCCATCACTCCAAGAAAATGGGCCGATCACGCATTAACACTGCCAGAACCTCCGACCCTACACTGCGACAATGTTTTGCTGTTTCAATCAAAGTTGCCCTCAGTAGCTGCCCAACCATCTCTGCTGAAAGTAGGTGGAATTATATCAGGGAAGCTTTGTATGCCACATTAATAGATACTTTCGGCATGAGAGAAAAGCAAAACCCAGATTTTGTTCAGTGCTGGGCTCTCAGAGCTGGAAACAGTTATCGAAACAAAGCGTGCAGCTCTGATGAAATACAAGAGTGATTCTTCTATAAAGTCACTCGAAGAACCCAGAAAGGCAAGAAATAAAACCCAACTGACTGCCAGACGCTGTGCAACTAGGTATTGGCAGGACATCTGTCAGAGAATCCAGTCAGCTGCTGACAGTGGCAACACCCGTGGGATGTGTGCCGGTTTGAAGAAAGCCCTCGGTCCATCCGCAACCAAGTCAGCCCGTCTGAAATCAACTACTAGGGATCTCATCAAGGACCAAAGCAAGCAAATGGATAGATGGGTGGAGTACTACCAGGATCTCTACTCACGAGAGACCACGGTAGCTGAGGCTGCAATCGAGGGTGTCAAGATCTTGCCATTCATGTGTGAACTTGACAGTCTGCCACCTATAGCAGAGCTCACCAAGGCTATTGACTCCCTAGCAAGTAACAAGGCTCCGGGAAAAGACGGCATCCCCTTAGAGATCATCAAAACCGGCAAAAACACCATCCCGCTTCGGCACATTCATGAGCTTCTGTGTCAGTGCTGGGAAGAGGGTACAGTCCCTTGGGATATGCGGGATGCTATCATCATTACGCTTTACAAAAACAAAGGTAACCATCTAAGAGATGAACGCAGTAGTTGTACTGACAAGTAACATTCGTAGCCACTTCAACATAGCTGTTCCATTCGAGCGAAATTTACTGCGATTTTAAACCCCAAGGCGACATCCGATATATTGCAAGCCGCGGAACGAACTCCTACTACCGTCTAGCATATTATCTTCCTTTCCTTAGCCCACCTGTATATTGCGTTCAACTTACGTTGCAGATGCACAACATCTCTAGGGTTCTGTGTCCCCTGAGTGACTTTCGTATCGTCTGTATAGCTAGCAAGGGTAACTACTTGAGCAGATGATGGCATGTCAGAGAGGGTCACTATGAATGGCAGGGGCCCCAAGACAGTACCCAGTGGAACACCACTCATTATTTGGGTTTTCTTGGAGATTACCTCATTGACCACCACTACCTGACTTCTATCATTTTGAAAGTCATGTAGCCATTTTCCGGTATGCTTGTTCCCAAACAACACTTATTTTAATGCTGTTGACACCGGCGGATTGTATGGTACTGCCCAGGTGTTGAAACCATAATGATATCCGTAGGTCGGCTGATGATGGAGATATGTTGGATTGTTGGTATGGCTCTTTTTGTATATGTAGAATAGTGTTATAACACATGATTATATATATATATATTTCAAGTTATTTTTGTAAAGATGTCTGAAATAAAAGGAAAACGGGCAATCATGATGTTTAATTTATCTTAGCATTAGAAAGAAGCTGGCAGAATCGTTAGCACACCTGGGTCGACTTTGCTTTCATCCTTTCGGGGTCGATAAATTAAGTAACAGTTACGCACTGGGGTCGATGTAATCGACTTAATACGTTTGTCTGTCCTTGTTTGTCCTCTCTGTGTTTAGCCCCTTCTGGGTAGTAAAGAAATAGTTATTTCGTTTGTGTTTAACGTTCTGAGTTCAAATTTCGCTGAGGAAGACCTTGCCTTTCATCCATTCGAGGTCGATTAATTAAGTACCAGTTGCGTACTGGGGTCGATCTAATCGACGATCCCCCTTCCCCAAAATGTTGGTCCTTGTGCTTAGAGAAGAAAAGATTAGAAAGAAGCATCTTCTAGCTTTCTTTAGTAGATATATTTAATAAAGCAAAGCTTAACTATGCATACATATAAACACTATATTGACAGATAGCCCGTCAAATAAATTCACTTCGTAGATATATCAATTTTGTATAAAATTCTATATTTCTATAAAATTCGAAGTATATAATTTCGTATACTTATTTTAGTGGTCAATATAACCGTAGTGGCTACGTATCTTTAAGTTCTAGTCCTTATATGCTATTTGAATGAAACTAGGAATTTAAAATATTAGAATCTTTGTCCTTATATGTTTCTTGTATACCTTCATGTATATCTGATATATTAAGAAACTAAATTTTATGAGTTATTTATTTATTTCACAGTAGTTGCAGAATCCAGTAAGTTGACAGGAAGATATACTTTAGAACTAAATGTATTTTGTAGTAAAATACATTATTTCAGTTTTATATGCCTGTTACATATTGGTTTCACATTTTGACACAAAGCTAGCAAGTGCATCAACCCTGATGCTCAACTGGTACTTTTTTCATCGGCCCCGAAACAATGGAAGGCAAAGTCGACCGTGGCGGAATTTGAACTCAGAAGTCAAAGGCGCTGGATATGCCACTAAGCCTTTTGTCTGCGCGGTAACGATTCTGTAATATCACTGCCTTAGATACCTATTACATATTGGCTTCAAAATTTGGCAAGTTCGGGAATGAGTCGATTACATCGACCACAGTGTTCAACAGGTACTTATTTTATCGACCGCTAAAAGGATGAAAAGCAAATTTGATGCCGACGACGTTTGAACTCAGAATGTTAAATCGGAAGAAATGCCGCTAAGCATTTTTCTGCCACTTTACGATTGTGCCAGGTCACCGCCCATATGCCTATTAAATACTGATTTAAAATTTTGGCACAAGGCCAGTAATTTTAGGGAATCGGTTAAGTTGATTACAACGACCCAGTTTTCAACTGGTGATTATTTTATCGACACCGACGGATGACAGGCAAAGTCAGCCCCGGCGAAATTTGAACTCAGAAGGTGAAGACAGACGAAATGCCGCTAAGTATTTTGTCCGGCATGCTAACGATTCTGCCAGCTCCCCAACTTCTATGCTTCTTACATATTAACACTACATTCTTCATTTTCAACAGAGATTTCGTGTAACTATACTTTTCATTGGGTGTAAATATATTTACATTACAAAAAAAAGTCTATATATCTCTTGTCTCGAAATCGTTTTCGAAGACCGGTTATTAGGTTTCATTTAGTGATACTAATCCAGAGATATATATAATTTCGCATAGTTGATCGCTCTATCATTGTGTAGAAAAGGCATGAAAAAATTGTTTCAACCAGCGGGCCGCATGAGATATTAATCTTCTTAAGTCATGCGAAACCACTATAAAAAAGATTTAAGTAAAATCACATTTGACTCTTTTATATGATTTACTCCGACTATTTTATAACATTTTAATTAAAGCAGATATCTTAGCAATTTTAGTAAAAAAAAAAAAAACTACGATGCTTGTATCATCATAAAATCTAGTGTGACATGTAGAAAGATAGACGGGCCGCAGGTACTCCTTGTGTACTTTAGAATGATATTTTGCCTCTGTCCAGTAGCCGTTTCAAAAAGTCCATTACAGCTTTTCAGTAGAGTCAAAGCAACAGAGCATAAGCAAAGAAAAGCCGATGATTTGATATCACTACCTATGAGCAGGTAAGCCAATGATTCTCTACATATATACACACACATGAAATTATGTCTACGTCCCAAGTATAGTGACTGCTTTGTTAAAATGTATAATTAAGATTATCTCCTTTGTCCGTAACAATAGTAGCCTATTGAATTTTAAGCTGGGAGCCGTTAAGACACATTTTGAATTTATGTTGTAAAGAGAAATTTAAAAAAAATCAATAAATGAAACCTTTTCCTTGAATGTGCCATGATGAACTATAAAGAATTTGCTATAATAGATAATCAACGTTTGAAATGTCACATTAGCCTTTATTTTCATTCTAGTCAGGTTTCTCTCTGCATAGCACTTGAAACACCTGCAGAGTAATCAATATATAGTCGTTTATTTTTCAAACACCAAACTCTCTTGCTTGGTGCTGGTTGACTATTTTGATTTACATGCTTCAGGTTTTCGTGAAGTCTTATCGGATAAAGCATGGCGCTTAATGAGAAACTCGATAAAATAGATTTGTTGATTTAACGAGAATTTCGTTTGATGTAGTTTAAAGGTGACGCATACGTTCACCCTTTTTCACTAATAGCTAGTTTAGTATAAAAGAAAACACTGTCGACTTAGTAAACAAAATCAACCGTCTCACACTACTACTACTACTACTACCATTACTACTACTACTACTACTACTACTACTACTACTAGCGGAAAACTCTTTCAAAAGCACATAAATACATATATATGTAAGCACAACTCTTAATACCTACAGACATAAATTCTTAATGTTGTTATTCTTAGTTTTCTGGCGACTACTAAAATTAAAATGCCTTTCATACATTGTTAATGATACTACTACAATCATCTCTATCAGTGCTACCGTTATCAATGGTACTGTTACTGTTTCCGCTGATTATAATTATACTGCGTATATCATATCGTAATTGTAACAATCTCAATGATATTTTTACTTTCATATTTTTAATAACTTTTACGCCAGAGTAAACCGCACGATTACATATATACAAATAAACTGTATATGCCAGTGTATAAGCCAATTAAATACAGAAGACAATCTCACAATTTCCTTTTTTTAAATGTAGGCTTTGAGCTATGCTCGCTGTATATGACTACTTGACAATATTTCGCACTTGGTGCGGTAGTTGGAAGGTAATTCAAAGAGAGACAAATGTCTCTGTTACTTTTGTAATTGATTTTACGGAAGCATGGTTTAATATATTTTCAACCAAGACCAACATTACTAACATACTTAATTATCCCTTGCATGTATTCTTTTCACTCAAGTACTATTAGGCCCAACACCGTTTGGAAATCGGTGTTCATTCAAAGTCAGTGATCAGCTCTGTCGATACCGGTATGATTTTCAAATCTCTATAAGGATTCGTTAGTTAACCCTTTGACTAATAAAATATAAAGAAGTGGAACACAGTGACCGTTTTAATTTTTAGTAAAATGGCACTCCCGAGAGAAAAACCAAATACTTTTTTAACTCAGGAGTTCACAACAAGAATCTTCCAAACTAAATGCCGAACAAAATGAGACCTATGTGTATGTGTGTATGCGTCTGTGCGCGCCTGTGTGTGTTTGTTTGTGAGTATGTGTGTATCTGTGTGTATGTTTACGTGTGTTTTAATGTCTATGTATATTTAGTTTCTTTTTGTATATTGATAGGTGAACGGAGAGAAAAGTAACGTGAATTTTTTCCCATCTATAAACTAATGATAATGGTAAATAGAAATAATTAAAGAAGCAGGGAGATTTAATTTAAGAAGCTGTTTTCTAAATGGTTAAATATAAACAATATACTTCTGGTGTGGGTTGTTTTGATGATAGTAAGGTTAAAGAAAATCGATCGATTTTAAATATGAGATACTAGCTCTTTGAAAATAATGACTAAATTATTTACCATGTCAACGAGTACTTAGAATATTTTAAAATTCTCTGTGTTCTAAATTGAACTACTTGTAATAAATATTATCTCTCCTCAATCTTTCTTCATTAACATGTATATATGGCAGAGAGATATATTATAGATTCTACAGGAAAGAATTAGTACATTTCTTAATTTTTATAGGAAATCTCATTTTACCTTTTTGGGATGGATGCATGAAAGAATTTGACAAGGTTCAAATGTTCGTCGGTAGGCTGCTCAGTGTGGCGGGGATGATTTCCGTAAAGCTCCGGTTGTTAAAACACCTGAAATTTATAGACAGGCGAGACAACTCGCCTTAAATCCCATCACTCCTGAGTGGGATTTTCAGCGAGTTGGCTCACCTCTCTATGACTTTCTAGTGTTTTAACATTCAGCGCTTCGAGGGAGTCATCCCCAACACGTTAACGCAGGCTACCGGCAAACAAGCAAGCCTCGTATACTGAGTATGTGTAATCTATAATGTTTACAACACTAGCGCTGCTTCAAATACATATTTGAATTATTTTAATCAGTTATCTTTAGTACTCTGGGCAAGATGTTTTGAAACATTTCGTACGTCTTCACATTCTGAGTTCAAATTCCGAAGGAGTCCGACTCTGCCTTTCTTTTCTTTCGGGGTCTATAAAATAAGTAAGCACTTGGGCCGATGTAATTGACATATTCCCTCCCCCGGAAATGCTGGCTTCGAGTCAAATTAGTTTATGCAATATTAATTACTTAATGCATATACCTTTTTGAAACAGGATTTAATTCCAGGTCATTAATTAATAAGATATCTTAGATATGTCTTCCGTAAGCTAAAGATATGAAAGCTTTTTCCATATGGATTTAGCTTAGCACTGAAACATAAATCTCTCCAATTATTCAAACCTTCATATTATTCCTTATTATTACAATTGTTATTATTGTTGTTATCATTGCTCATCTTATCATTTGTAGCTGTGTCAAGAGAGGCTATGTGTTGGGCCTGTCTAGTTGAGCCTGTCTAACTATCTAGTTGAGTTTTCAATAGAGTTAAATGTGGAGATGAAGGTGTTATACACTAGTGTCCTTATCGAAAGTTAGGTGAGAGTGGCAAGGCTGGTGAATCTGAAAATATCCCGCAGAACTTCCATACATATAGAGCTTGTCTGTAACCTCCACTCAACAGCTGCTGACAGCTGATGGACCATCTGAAAAGCAGAACACACCCCTCCACAGAAAGCGGAAAGGCAAGCGCTCTAGCTTCATCAGCCACGAAGTAGGGCAAGGGACGCTGTCAAGTGGTAATAGGTGATGGAAGCGATGTAGGAAAGTGTCACCTCTGCTCGATCTTTCAGGGATAGTTACTTCTGCCCATTTCTGGGTGAGACTGGCTACAATGCTCGTTACTTCCACCAGTATCTTGTCTCCTGGAGGTCAGGGCCAAACTATGCCCCTGCCATTTTAACCAGTACTTCGGACCAGTGCTCGACAATGCTGTCGGAAGGCAGGGACCTGCTTCTCTAGACCAACCGACTTCTGATTAATCTTTGCTCCTATCTCTGCTTCATACACTTTTAGGATAGTGCCCATCACCTTGTTTTCCGAGATGTCCGCCACTATTACGGTTGCGTCGTCCGAGTAAGCCGACACGAACCTTCCGCATCCCAGTTCACGCGGGATGTTGCTCGAAATCACCAGTCTCCGTAGCAATGGTTCGAGATCCAGCGCGTACAGAAGAGGCGAGATTGGACATCATTGAACGACCGAACTCGTGATGTTAAACGACTCCGATAGGTGGCCTTTTACTTTAACCACCGAACTGATTCACTGTACATTTCTGTGATCGAGCCTCTGAAGACAAGATCGAGACCGGCTTCCGAGAAGACAGCCTGGAAATAATGGTGGTCGACCCGATGAAAAGCCTTTGATTGGTCCAAATTGATCAGGGGCCTACCCATGGCAGTTTCCTTACCTATCTTCTGTAAGATGTAAAACATGTGGTGGAGGTTACCGTGGATAGATCTGTTTGAGATAGTACATGCCTGCGCATCACTGACCAGTTTATCAACACGTGCAAATCTTTTGCTTAACACCTAGACAAAAATCTTGTAATCTGCGTTCAGCAGAGTTGAGGGCCTAAAATTATCCGTTTTGGCCCCCTTTCCGGGTTCTTTCTCGGGAGCATCGCCACGGGTCACAACATTAGAAATTAACCTGGTCTGCTGCCAGTTGAGATAGACATCATCCAAGAGATCACCGAACAAGTGTGGCATAAGACGCTAAACCTCGAAGGGCAGATCATCCAACCCCGTGACGTTTTTGTGGAGGTAGTTATCGCATTCTGTATGTCTTCGCATGGCATATATATATATATATATATATATATATATATACACGCGCGCGATTAAGCACAAAGGCAAAACATAGGGAAAATATAGCACTCGAATGCCGAACGTAGAGTAATATGCTTTTTTTTTTATTAAAGCTGCAAAAACATCACAAAAGAACTGTTACTCAGAATATCAGGTTTCCGTTCGTCGGACTGTAGTAATCAAGAATCTTGATCACAACTGCACGACGAACGGAAACGTGAAACTCTGAGTAACAGTTTTGCGATGTTTTTGCAGCTTTAATAAAAATGTAAGTATATATATGTGAGTGTGTATATGTGCGTTTGTGTGCGTTTGTATGTGCGTGTGTGCGTGTGTGAGTGAGTGAGCGTGTATGTGTGTGTGTGTAGGCACGCGTCTGTGTGTGGCATGTATTTGAATAACAGAGAAATACCGATTTGCTAAATCCCTCACAACGAAAAGTTTCGATTCATTTAGATTATCTCCGGTTCAAGATGTATCATTCTTACAAATTGTATTTGACATGCTGATATGCAAATACATGCCACTGATTACTTCGAATTATTCCTCTCAGCTCATTTTGTTTAAGCTTAGCTCATTAACTAGGTCATTACTGTTTTCAGCGCTCATTAGTATTAGTGTAAGCTCTCTGGCTACTGACGATTCTCGTGCAGATGCAGGCTACTAAACCAGAAACAGGTGTCCACGATTGTCCTCGTATCTCCAGACAATAAGCTTGTGAAATGCCTATACAATTTGGAATATTCTTGAAATTTAAGATGTCCCACTTCTCAAATGGAGCTGGTCATAATTGCCATATGGTAATTAAAATGAATCCTATAGAGACGGATATGATTTTTTGTTGTAAGGTATTTAGCACAGCGGTATTTGTCAGCGCGCCCACACATCGTTCGATTTCGATCTTACTGAGAGTAGTTATCAGATCGCTGGTCGTCAGCGTGCGATGGGCTAGCAATGTACGCTGTAGGAATATTAAATTAATATTGCAATTTTATCAGTCACATGCTTAATTAATGTAATCGCAATTGCATAATGATATCAGGTATTCAGCAACTTTAGGCCAGTGGTAACATTATCTGCACATCTTGCAGTGAAGAAATATAATAAATGAATGTTAATGGACAAGGGTAGTTTAATGCATGTTGTCAATGTTTCAATAGCTTGACAATTTTATTCGCAATCATTTGTATAACTTAATCCAAAATCGCCAGCCATTTCCTCAAACATATTTAAACTACCACAAAATAGAAATCGATCGTGAGTGTGTGTTTATACATACATACATACATACATACATACACATATTTGTTAAACAGGACAACAAACACTAAGGCAAAACAAACATCTCAAGTCATATACGTTATTTATTATTAAAAAATTTAAAGTTTTACAGATATTTTTCTGGGATATCTCAAAGTATGGGATATTCTGTCATCGGAGACAAATAGGGAAAATGTGAAGGGTATAGATTAAGGAAAGGATGAAATAAAGAAATAATGAAGGAAAAAGAAACATAAAAGTTCACAGTTCAACTTTCCGATGGTGCAGATCCTAGTCCATGTCTTTAGGTACAATCCTTAGTAAACCCAGGTATGATTAGTGTCAATATAGTGTAAATATTCAGAAGGAAACGTGACCATATCGATGGTTCATAAAACAACGACGGCAGAAGTGGATATTGAGATAAAGAAAGGAAAAAATGAATAGAAAGAGAGAGGTATGCGTAGGGAATTTGAAGTTACAGAGAGAGGAGGAGGAATACAATTGACAGGGCAATGGCAAGGATTGGTAGGAAGAATAAAATAAAGAATAAAAATATATAATGGAAAAAAATAAACAAGAAGATAAATAAAGAAATATACAAGGGCAAATAAGGGGAGAAGGGGATGGTAAAAGAAGATAAAGTAAAAAAAAAATACAAATTAAAGTAAAATACGATGAAATGAAAGGGATTCAAAGAGAACAGCTAGAAAAATGAGCATTGTTTCGAACTGCAAGAATTCTTGGTAGGGTTCTTGAAGCATGACCAGTAAATAAGTGTCACCGCAGTCTGCTTGCTTTGGACAGCTAACACGGCCAAAATAAGCTGTGAGTTTTCATATATTATTATTATTATTATTATTATTATGATTATTATTATTATTGTTGTTGTTATTGTTGTTGTTGTTGTTGTTATTAGTATTCAGTAATATTATTTTTATAACGTGCATTCACTTCACTACCGAACGTAGCTCTGTGTGCCTTGGGTATGTGCTGTGGTTTGCTGTGATGCTCTTATGGTTACTCTATTGAAAGTGTTTTGTGTAGGATGTGTGCAATTTTCTGTATGTTATATATATTTGTAAGTCCTGGTGATTTTGTTATGCATTTGTCTGAATATTTTTTTTCATACCTAATGGGCCCACTATGATAGGAATTGTTCCTGTTTTCAGATTTTACATTCGAGCTACCTCTATTTCCAGGTCTTTGTATTTTGAAAGTTTCTCCATTTCTTTTAGAGAAACGCTGTCATCTGCTGTTATCGATATATCAATTAGAAAACATTTTATTATCAATATTATTATTATTATTATTATTATTATTATTATTATTATTATTATTATTATTATTATTATTATTATTATTATTATTATTATTATTATTATTATTATTATTGTTGTTGTCGTTGTTGTTGTTGTTGTTGTTGTTGTTATTAACCATAGGATCATGAGGATCATGGCAAAAAGCCAGAAGATTAGAAGATTTGAGAACAGAAAGAAAAAGTCAGAGGAGAACGGGAGTGTTCAAAATTAACCCGAAGCAATTCTTCCGAACGTTAGAAAGGGACAATGGGGGAAAACGTTACTCCTGATGCAAATTAAGCCAAGCAGTTCTATAGCGGATTATGGAGAAACAATGTGGTGCATAAAAGCGGATGCAATGTGGATAAGAACTATCAAGACAGAAATACAAGGAGGAAATAAACAAAGAAATATTGTTATAAGTACGGGTGATGTGAAAGAACAAGTGGGTAAAGTGCCTAACAGGAAATCCCCCGGACCAGATAAACTTTATTTCCAGTTCGAAATGTACAAGACATCAACCAATACCTTAACATTAAGAAAAAAATAGAAGATTCGAAACACGGTGTTGGATTACTTAAATGACACACTGCATTTCTCGCTTCACACCATGACACAACATACGGCAAACCAGTCACTCTTACCCGAAGACATACATTCGGTAGTATCAATGTTTACAAAACAGTTTGGAGAACTATTAGAAAATATCCATCGCTTGTCGATTGATCCTTCCATCGCAATTGGTTCAATCACATTTGATTTAATTTCAAACTGAATTCGAAACAACTTGACAGAGGTTAACATTCTCACCTAAACATATTCAAAGCATGCACCAGTAACACTATGAAGCACAAGTGGGAAAAAGCTTCCAAGAGAAAATCATTATGAAAATCAAAAGAGTCCATTAAAAAAACACTCAGTAAAAATACTCCCACTAACAGCACTCACAACAACAGAATTACTTCAGTGAAGACATATCTGCAGAGCAGGATGAAAACATACACCAACAACCAAAGATCTGCATAGGAAAACAAGATTATTTAAAAAAATCAAATGCAACCTCAAAGTATTCCATTCATTTGACAACAAATAAAGGGTCGTTGTTCCACTGGTAGATGATAACTGGATTCTGCACTATCATGCGTAAGAAATTACAGTGATCGTGGTGAAACAATATTATTTCGTTTTCAGCGATTCCTTGACCTGGAATATTTAATACACTCAAACCCCAACATGTCTCTTATATAACTGTCACTGCCTCAGACATCATTGGAGCAATAAACAAAACCACGGATTCTACTATTATAGGCAGAATAATTTAGTTTTCAACATCATAATTTTTAATAATTGTGCTTTAGAAACATTCCGGATGTCTTCTTCTAAAACTGTCCATAATTTTGCAAAGTTGTATTAATCCCGTGGAAAATCTAAACCGTAAATGTGATTGGAGATTAAATATACATGTGTTAGGATATAACCTCATATTTCTAATACGAATTATAATGTTAGAATATGATTTCTTCGTGTGCGTACAGACGGATTTCAATCTGTGTAAAGAGAAATTTTATACAGTAGCACGTCTTTTATTATGAACGCTTGAATAAAATGTTGAGCTGTCATACTCACATTGAAACATAATAACCATAATAAGCATTGTGTATAAATGGCCCCAAACAGTAACTATGTGCCATTGATAAATGCATATATATGTATGTATGTATGCCCGCACGTATGTATGTGTATACAATTCTTGTACACACAGATGCACACATAATACACTCATACACAGATTAAATTTGTAAATAGGCGCAGGAGTGGCTGTGTGGTAAGAAGCTTGCTTCCAATCCACATGGCACTGGGTTCAGTCTCACTGCTTGACACCTTCGGCAAGTGTCTTCTAGATATAGTTGACTGAAACTGAAAGAAGCCCGTCGTATATGTATGTATTTGTGTATCTGTGTTTGCCCCTCCACCGCTTGAAACCGATGTTCGTGTGTTTACGTCCCCTTTAAGTTAGCGGTTGGCAAAAACGACCGATAGAATAAGTAATAAGCTTACAATGAATAAGCATATATATATATATATATACATACATACACACACACATCGGGTATTTGAGAATTCTTCAAATTTTAATCATGTTTAGTCTACACTCCATTATGAATTCCTTTTTTGAACAGATTTTTGAAAACTCAGAATATATTTTGCAGGACACTATTCAGACTATAATTTGAAGATTATCTTATCCTTGAGATATCAGTAAAAAATCTGGAAGAAAACGGATGGAAAATTCTAAAAGGAATACATTTATTATATTGTAATAGAAATTGAATTAAGAGATATTTTAGTTTAGTAAATGAAACATGCAACTCTTAATGGTGTGTAAATAATCTACAGCACCAAAACTTACGTTACGTTATAAAATACAGTTTAAAGATAAAGATTAGAATAAGAAAAAAAATATTATCAATGGATTACATTTCTATTATTTGCACCAATGGTTTTGTTTCGTTTGAATGAATACAAGGAAACATTTTATTTTGAGGAATAGTCAAAATTAAACCTGTTTCAAAATATTACCCATAATAAGGCGGCGAGCTAACAGAAACGTTTGCTCGACGGGCGAAATGCTTAGCGGTATTTCGTCTGCCGCTACGTTCTGAATTCAAATTCTGCCGAGGTCGACTTTGCCTTTCATCCTTTCGGGGCTGATAAATCAAGTACCAGTTGCGCACTGGAATCGATATAATCGACTTAGTCCGTTTGTCTGTCTTTGTTTGTCCCCTCTGTGTGTAGCCCTTTATGGGCAGTAAGGAAATAGATATTTCGTCTGCCGTTACGTTCTGAGTTCAAATTCCGCCGATGTCAACTTTGCCTTTCATCCTTTCGGGGTCGATTAAATAAGTGCCAGTTACGCACTAGGGTCGATATAATCGACTTAATGCGTTTGTCTGTCCTTGTTTGTTCCCTCTGTGTGTAGACTCTTGTGGGCAGTAAATAAATAAGAAACGTTAGCATGTCGGACAAAATGCTGAGCAGCATTTCATCTGCCTGCACGTTCTGGGTTCTAATTTCACCGTGGTCGACTTTGCTTTTCATGTTTTCGGGAGTCGATAAATTAGGTACCACTTGAACACATTACCGTCTTCGTGAGTATGACTCCCTCATTTTTGCCGCTCGTCACTGTAAACAGCAAGGTCATAGAAGAGATAGATATCTACGTGTTCCTGGGAAAGATGGTGACAAAATCCAGAAATCTCCCGAAAATCAAGAGATTAGAGCTCAGTTATACGGCCTTGTGAGAAGTTCGAAGGTTTTGACGAATATTAAAAGAAAAATCTTCAACGATACATCCTGCCAATGATTTACGGCAGTGAAACATGGGCTCTTAACGCTACCATCACGAATGCCCTTATTGTAACGCAACGGGAAATGGAACGAATCAAGTTCGGTATCACACCACGGGACAAGAAAACCAACGCTTGAATTCGACAGCACAGGAAGTCAACGACATCATAAGAACTGTCATGAAGAACAAATATAGATGAGCAGACCACATCGCGCGACTGAAGGAAAACAGATGGACAATTAGGGTGACGGAATGGACACTAAGACAATGGACGAGATCAAGAGGCCGCCGGCCAGAGATAAGCTAGCGCGATCATATCACCTGATATCTAGAGCCTAGATTGCTACGAATGGCCAGAGAAATTCTACAGCGGTGGTAAGATCCCAAGGAGGGGTTCCTCCATCAGTAACGATGAAGCCCTGGATACTGGATATTGACATCATATTTATACTAGTAAATGACCACTTGCTCTTCTAGTGTTTGTTTCTTATAACATGCTCCACTTGTTTTCTTCGTTGCTAATTCTGACAGCTATCAGCCTCTGCATATCTTGTTTTAACGGAGAATATTTTATCTTTATGTTTATTTGGTTTATCTCAGTATAGGAAGGAATGAGCAAGCATTTTTCAGTGAGATGATTAGATGTGTTTGCGCCTCTTTTTCAGAATTACATTTCATATCTTTTGTACAGAAGTTCTTCCAACGAGAGGTAATGTTTTGTGATACACTACCTAAGTATTGAATCCACGTGTTCTGTTTCGACCACAGGTTGATTCTTTTTGGTGAAGTATTTGTAATTTTGTGTGCAGCTTTTAATATTTGCCTATACAAGTTTTTTTTTGTGTTAAAAACTAACTATTGTTTTCAAATTGAATTTTTACATTATAAAGGTTTACGGTGGTCGGTTCGTAACTATGGATGTTCGTAAGTCGGACATTCTTAACTGGGGGACTGCCTTTATACCGTTTCAGTTCAATAGTTTAAACTATTTTCAATGTCATACGCAAGATGTCTGCGTCTATAAATGTTAAAAAAATATACAAAGAGAACGAATATTTAATGTTTGTTTTCAGACGATAACGTTTGAAGCTTTAAAAAAAATCTATAAAATAAATATTGATAACAATTGACTGTTAAATAATTTATGAAACTTCAGCATCGTAATGTTTTGATATCTTCTCTCTCTCTCCCCCCCTCTCTCTCTCTCCCTCTCTCTTTTTTGTGAATGGCACTGTGTAAAGCAAGTAAAATGATTTAGTAAACATCGGTTTAAATCGATTTTTATATTCCTCTCACAAGGAACTTTTTCTTGATTCAAGACTTGTAGAATTTTGATAAATATATTTAGTTTATTTTGACAAAGAGCAAAATACACATAGTTGGAGTGGAGAGAATGAAGAACAGTATTTTCAGTTGCTAAACATTTCCATAGATCAGTCACAGTGACAATACTTTCAATCAGTGGTTAATGTAATATCGTATTCCCTGCTTGATTTTTTATTGAGGTCGCTTCCAAGGATGTAGAAAGTAAACAGCAATAAAACAGGTACCAAGCAATCATTTAGCATGTTGTGAGTTATAAACGAATAGGGAAGAGCAAATCAAAATTTAAAATTGATATAAAGCTACCCTAAGAATCGTAAAGCAAACAAAATTTTAAGCAATCAAGACTATATTTATATGGAAAAGTAGAAGAAAGTAAAGTGTGCAAACATAAAAGTTAACAGATAGTCAAGTCATTAGATTAATAACATTCAGAGGAAACACAAGATGGAAGTTTGTGGTAAGCGTAACCATAAAAATATTAATAGACAAGAGAGATGCAGAAGCGATTGGAGAGTAGCAGAAGTGTTGTATTCCAGATAGTACCAGTAGTAACACATATTTAATAGTGAACTTGTTCAAAGACAGAAAGTCCACCAACATAAACATCCACCACGCAACTGTGATAAAATACAAAAGCTTACATTCATAAGAAAATTAAGGACGAGATCGATACAAAGAATGAGTCATTATAGCAGCTGATTTAGCTGTGGAGCAAATACAATCCTTCCAAGTAAGTCCGTTAACATTTAAGTATGAAATTATAGAATACTCAGGAAGAAAATGGGGTTGGTAGCAAATAACCCTCAAACAAGTGATAATCAACTCGTAGCCAAACTTGGCATTATCACTTATGACTCATTCTAGCCATGGATGTGTTCCCGGAAAAGCGAAAAATCATAGGTAAATATATTCCATAAAATTCATAGATCATTATAAATTGTAGTCTAGAGAGGCATTGAGCAGTAAATCTGCAATAGAAATTTACCTTTATGCACTGGACCGTTACATGATATGAAAAATGGAAGCATGTTTTCCAATAATGAGCAGTCTAGACAATAGTTGGATGCAAACAGGTTTCCGAAATATTTTCTGAAAAGTTATCTGTATTCTCGAGAGCTGCAATCAGTAATAAGAATTTACATTAGAGGAATGAGTTCAGTTAGGGATATAATTTTCGAGCTCTAAGTGCTAAAACATTTACTGTCGAGTATGTCAAAATCCGGAACGATTATAAATTTTTAGTGTTAAATATTCCAAATAAATCCGAAGTTGTTACTTTATATTAGATCTGCATGAAATCAATAAATGTGTTTAAACTAATATGCTCACCATAGCATTCTATTTTAAAGTATTCCGTAAATAGTACCAATTAAGTAATAAACACTGCCATAAAAACCGAAAAGCAACTGGCAAATTAAAAGCAACTTAAGTTTATTGAAGCAAACATATTTTCTAATAGCTTGTTTATTCCTGTCTCATGCACACACGCTTGATATATTTTTATATCCGATACTGTACACGCGCATGGAGTAATATATGTGCGTGTGTGTGTATGTGTGTGTATATGTGTATAAATGTATGTATATTGTTTCTATATGCGCGCGTGTCTGTATATATATATATATATATATATATATATATATTATATATATATATATATACATACCCACATTTATATGTCTATATTTTATGTACATATATACACGCACTGACATACACATACATATATCCATAGACACATACACACATATAAACATATATGCTCATAAACGTATACATGGCTATTGATACAGACTGCAGCCTTAGTTCTTTTCATACTGCACTGATTTACCAGCGTCATTTTTCTAATTTTTTATAATGACTGAAAGCCACTTTTTCTTTTCGACTTGTTATGATCAATGTGACCAAAATATTAGGCATGACTGTGGTTACGAACCTCACTCTGCATCCACGTGGTTTTAGTTTCAGTCCCACTGCGTGGCACTCTTAGCAAATATTTTTTCTTTTAATCATAGCCGGGAGACTACTAATGCCATGAGAAGGAATTTTGTAGAAAGAAACTGTGCGGCACGCTATATATGTATTTATTTGTGTGTGTGTGTGTGTGTGTGTGTGTGTGGTGGTGTGTGTGTGTATGTGTGTACGTGTACGTGTATAAGTGTGCATGTGTGTGTGTATAAGTGTGTATTTGTTTTATTAATTCTAGCGCTTGGGAACTGCTGTTGGTTTGTTTACGGCACTTATCCAAGTGGTGTGGTGGAATAGACCGATAGGATAACTGCCAGACTCCAAAATATGTACTGGAATTGGTTCACTCGGCATGACCGTCGCCCAGTGGCTGAAGCAATCAAAGCCTAATATAGTACATATATGCATACACACATAAACGCATATATGTGTATGTATGCATATGCGGGTATAAGTTTGCGTTTGTGCATGATTTAGAAAGACACTTGAATTATTTGCAATTCTATGAAAGGTTAGCTTAAACATAGAAAATAGTTTTTTGTGATATAAAGATGATTGGTTCTTATACAATATTTTGTGTCTGTGGTATTCAATGTCAGCTGGATGTGGTCTATTGCGTATTTTAAATAAATGTTTGAAAACTAGGTTGCTGTATATCTCCATTAAATGTATCACTCAAACTCGTAGAGAGATGATGTTTTTCTTTCACTTTTTAAATATAGGATCAGTTATCATAATCAGCTATAAGCTTTGTTTATGGCTGGTAGAGTTTACCTGAAATCACCAAAGAGAATCTTTTTAATTCTACACATCATGTTAGTATTACTTGCGTTTGTAAATTATCTGAATGCACAATGCAAAAGCTAGCCAAATTTGTACATTTTCTGGTGCCTGGATAAATGTTGACATTTACACAAATTGCAATAGTTTTCTTACATATGCAAACAAATGGCAATAGTTTTCTAACATATGCAAACATGTCAACAAAACTATCATGACCGATATTTTATATTCGGTAACGTTTTCCCTGGCAATTTCTTTGATCAAATATATTTCATATGAAAGAATATTATGTGTTACTATAATGTAGTTCTTATGTTTGTAAAAATCAAATTATCTGCAAGTCCCATAATTATTCCTTATATACATTAGCATGTGCCATAATTAATCCTACAAATGTAGGCATTTGATCGCATTTTATTTCATAATTTTAATTAATTTATATGGAATTGTATCCGGTATTTCAAATTTAGTCAGTTTATTATTAACATTATAGGCGCAGGAGTGGCTGTGTGGTAAGTAGCTTGCTAACCAACCACATGGTTCCGGGTTCAGTCCCACTGCGTGGCATCCTGGGCAAGTGTCTTCTGCTATAGCCCGGGACGACCAATGCCTTGTGAGTGGATTTGGTAGACGGAAACTGAAAGAAGCCTGTCGTATGTATATATATATATATATACGTATATGTGTGTGTGTGTGTGTTTGTGTGTCTGTGTTTGTCCCCCTAGCATTGCTTGACAACCGATGCTAGTGTGTTTACGTCCCCGTCACTTAGCGGTTCGGCAAAAGAGACCGATAGAATAATCCTGGGCTTACAAAGAATAAGTCCCGGGGTCGAGTTGCTCGATTAAAGGCGGTGCTCTAGCATGGCCACAGTCAAATGACTGAAACAAGTAAAAGAGTAAAGAGTAATTATAATCAGGTTGTTATATTAACATATTTGCGGCACATTTGATTTCATGTAAACGATTACAATTTCGGCAAGGATGTGAGATTTGACAAGTGGAACATCAGTGAGATGTTTTAAATTATCCAATCCAAGTATTGTGAATATATTCACCCCATTTTATAGTTGGTAAACAACAATTCCAAGCATTTTTTTTTTACTTTTGTACAAAGCTAGAAACAACGGCTGCCGAAAGATTTTTGATTAACCTTTATGCATTTAGCACGCATGATGCATTTCTTTCTTCTGTCACCAAAGATTCCAGGAACATGTGCTTCCTAATTATATCAATGGAAATTCGAGTAATAATTAAGTTTGCTAATTAGGCGCTAATTAACCTCATAGTAAGTTTAGCCAGAATTCTGAAAGATACTCAAATAAATGCGTGCAACTGCACGTAGAAGATTTAATTTTTGCTTCGTATGTTTAAGGTCTAAAGTGTGATCGTTATATTATGATGAAAATTTTCGAAAGAGATATTCTAGTAACTGATTTAATGCTTTGAAAATATTTCAGTACTATACACATTTTGGAGTTCCAGTAGTCTCTATAGATGTTTGCATCTGATTCGATATATGTCAATATAAATTCAGTAGTATAATATACAGAAAACAGAGAGTTTGAATACAGCAAAATCAATTTATTTACATAACTGTCGATTACGAAATGCCTATGATAGTTTCAATATCCACATTAATATGCCCACGGGCACATGGCGTAGTGGTTAAGAGCGCGGTCTACTAACCCCAAGATTCCGAGTTCGATTCCAGGCAGTGACCTGAATAATAATGATAATAATAATAATAATAATAATGATAATAAATATTATTGTTAATAATATAAATGTTACGGCAAAAAGATCAGCCACCTTTTATATATGGATGACCTAAAACTATACGCTACAAATGACAAACAGCTGGAAACACTACTAAAGACAGTTCATGGATTTACCAAAGAAATAGATATGAAATTTGGATTAGAAAAATGCGCCAAAGTAACCCTGAAAAGAGGAAAACTAATTAAGAGTAGCAACATCACACTAGATAAAACCAATGAAATAAAAGAATTAGACCAAAGCCAAACTTACAAATACTTAGGAATCCGTGAACTAGATAAGACACAACACACGCAAATGAAAGAGAAAATAAAAAAAGAATATTATAGACGAGTCAGATCAATACTGAAAACAGAGCTCAATGCTAAAAACAAGATAATAGGTATCAACACTTTAGCCGTCCCAGTTATAAGTTACAGCTACAATATCCTTAACTGGACACTAAATGAACTGACCAAAATAGATAGGAAAACAAGAAAAATAATGACAGGATCTAGGATGCATCATCCAAAATCTGACATAGAAAGGCTATATATACAACGTATAGATGGTGGTAGAGGCCTTATACAGGTGGAAAACTACTATAAAATAACCGCCATAGGACTTCAAAAATATCTGCTTCAGAAGGAAGGAAAACCGATACAAATAGCGGCAAAACACGAGCAAAACAAAAAACTGTTCTCAGTATTTAAGGAAGCTGACAAATACAAACAAGAAATCATACCACCTAACAAAGAAGAAGAAGAAGAAGAAGAAGAAGAAGAAGATGAAGAAAGAACAAAAGCTATAAAACAAATGAAATCCAAACTAAAAATAGAACAGCAACGAACCATGATAAAATGATGGCAAGAAAAGCCCCTTCATGGCAAATACTGGACTAAACTAAATGCAAAAGAAATAGACAAAGAAAAATCCCAACAGTGGTTGAGAAGCTCAGGACTCAAAGCAGAGACAGGAGGATTTTTAATTGCAGCACATGACCAAAGCCTCCCCACCAGAAATTACCAAAAACATGTAATGAAAAGAAATATAACAAGTAACTGCAGAATATGTGGAGATGGACAAGAAACAATATATCATATTATCTCTGGCTGCCCAGTCTTGGCTAAGAAGGAATATATTCACAGACACGACAGAGTTGGGACCTATATACCCTGGAAACTATGCCAACATTATGGAATAACAACAGAAAAAAGATGGTAAAGGCACACATCAGAAAAGGTCACAGAAAACGAGAAAGCAACCATACTCTGGGATATGCCAATACACACAGATAGAGAAATTAAGGCCAACAGACCAGATATAGTTGTCAGAGATCATGAAGAAAAAAAAATGTTTTCTAAAACCAGAATGTGGAATCTAAAAACAGAAACAATTCCTATCATAATAGGTGCATTAGGCATGATAAAAAAATATTCTGACAGATACATAACAAAAACACCAGGACTTACAAACACATATAACATACAGAAAATTGCACTACTAGGCACCGCACACATCCTACGCAGAACACTTTCCATACAATAACCATCAGAGCATCACAACAAATCACAGCACATACCCAAGGCACACAGAGCTGCGCTCGGTAGTGAAATGAAAGCACGATATAAAAATATACTACTGAATAATAATAACATCGAAAAATACCTTAGAAATGAGAACCCAGATTCGAAATTTCCCCAAGACATCTGATGAAGGCTGGAGGGTATATCAGCCGAAATGTTGTGTTAACAACAAACAAGATAAGGACAAATATCCGTCAAATGTAAATAATGTAAATAATGTACATAATTCCTCATCTCTTAAATATAGAACTGTATTATCCACCTTAATTTATTTTACAATCAATAATTGCATTATGAGTTCAGAAGGCAGAAATCTCTTCCTAATAGAATCCTAATAGAATCAGTGCTCATTATTTACATCCTAATAGAATCAGTGCTTATTATAGACTAAGATAGCAGCATGCGTTTTGTTTTTGTGTGTGTGAGTGTGTGTTTGCACTTTCGCCTTTAAGCTTAACTGTCGTATGTGTCTTCTTTCTCTATGTGTGTGTTTGTGTGTGTGTGTGTGTGTGTGTGTGTGTGTGTGTGTGTGTGAGAGAGAGAGAGAGGTTATTTGTCTTTGAAGTTCTGTTTTAAAAATAGCCAAAATTTAAACTTTCACGATAGCAGAAGAGTGGTTAGCTGCCGTTTTAAATTCTCCAAACGGCAGCTAGCCACTGTCCTACTATCGTCAAACATTAAATTTTGGCTATTTTTAGAACAGAATTCCAAAGACAAATAACCTGTCACGCACATCTAAAGAAAAAGAAGATACATACGAAATTAAGCTTAAAGGCGAAAATGCTAATGCACACACACACATACACACAAAAAAAAATGCTGCTATCTATAATGGAACCTCAATCTATTAGGATGTAAAGATAAGTATGTCGATTTTGACCTTGAAATTGCGGGTCTATTTTTTTCATTCTAAAGAAGTCAGTAAAAAAGTCTGAAAATTAGTTATAATAATGTAGCATTCCAATCTCATTGCTTTGAAGGTATGATGTTGTGGAGAGAAAAAATTACAGAGAAAGAAGTTACAGGTGTTTAAAAAATCGGAAAAAACTGGGTATTTTTAGCCAATATGTGAAACAGAAATTTTCTGCATTTAGCGGAGCGGTGTCAACTTTAAGGTTGTACCCTCTAAAATGTAGCGTCTGACCTGTTCATTGTAGGTTTGTAAATAAACAGAAATACCTAATAAAATCATGTATCATCTGGATCTAGTCTCATTCATTGATTATATTTTTTGTTGTTTTTTTTAATTTGCTATATTAATATATTTGTTTGTATGTGTTTATTTTATGCGTATTTCAGTATCATGTATACCTGCCATGTATTTATGTACATCATTAATATATAAATGTGTGTGTAATATATAAATGTGTCTGTCTCCAAAATTCCAAAGTTGAGTAACGTTTTCCTGCTTGCAATTGTTAACTACGATAAGAATAAATACCCAAACAGCACAGAAAAATACTAACACACAGAAGCAGAAAAATATGTAAATATGTAAATATGTAAATTAAAACAAAACACGCTAGTCAAAAGAATCACGTGGTGTTAAGAGTCAATTGTTAAAAATTAATATCGAACAACGTGCGTCACAGACAACAATAAAGTAAACCACGGGGTCACAGACAACAGTGAGACAACTGTGAAGTAAACGAAAACAGAGTGTGCTGTTGTCATGGTAACAAACTACTAATGCTACGCTGTCTGCTGATTGGCTAAAATTACCCAAATTTCCCAAATTTAATTCAAAATAATATCAGATTCTTTAATTTACGAGATAAAGTAAATGGTTGATCATAATCAAGATTCAGAGATGTATTGATACACCAAAAATGAAAGCAATCTGAGCAAAATTAAGAGATGCTCATTTTGCGAATGAGAAAGACTAGATCCGAAATTTCTGCCTTCTGAACTCACAATGCAATTGTTAATTATAAAATAAATGAAAGTGGATATTGAAACTATCGCAGGCATTACATGATCGACAGTTATGTAAATATATTCACTTTGCTGTATTCAAACTTTCCGTTTTCTCTCTATTATACTGCTATGTATACACACACACACACACACATTATGTAACATAAGAGTAAACACATTTTTATATTATTGTTCCTACGTGTGTTTCACTATTATGGATACAGGTATCTACAAAATAAATTCAATAGATTATTCCCTGACCATACGCTGTGGTTGAGTACCTGCAATAACTATTTCTGAGCTCCAATCAACCATAATGTTGAAGTGCACATATGAACTATGATACAATCTAGCATTTATCATTATTTCTACATTTGCTCTGTTGCTCATTACTAGTTATACTACTCTCTATAGAAGTTAATTAACAACTATACAGGAAGCGGATTGGATTACGATAATATATAGCGAGCTCTAAACAGAAGAATGACAGTCATACATTTTATTTGTACACACAATTTCCACTATATATATATATATACTCTTACTCTTTACTCTTTTACTCTTTTACTTGTTTCAGTCATTTGATTGCGGCCATGCTGGAGCACCGCCTTTAGTCGAGCAAATCGTCCCTGGGACTTATTCTTTGTAAGCCCAGTACTTATTTGCCGAACCGCTAAGTGACGGGGACGAAAACACACCAGCATCGGTTGTCAAGCTATGCTAGGGGGACAAACACAGACACAGAAACACACATACACACACATATATATATACATATATACGACAGGCTTCTTTCAGTTTCCGTCTACCAAATCCACTCACAAGGCATTGGTCGGCCCGGGGCTATAGGAGAAGACACTTGCCCAAGATGCCACGCAGTGGGACTGAACCCGGAACCATGTGGTTGGTTAGCAAGCTACTTACCACACAGCCACTCCTGCGCCTATATATATATATATATATATAGGGAGTGCGTTGAAAAGTTCCTGGATTTGGGGAAAAATACTGGAGAATCAGTTAATTATGATTTTATTTAACATATTCCCCTCTCAAATTCACACACTTTTTGCAGCAATTCTGCATATTTTTAAGGCCTGTAAAAGAACTCGGAAGGTTAGGCCTCCAACCAGGCCTTTCGTGAAAAACCTTGTTGCTTGAATTGTTACACATTTGCAACACTGTTTTATTATATTAAATAGCTTTATAATAATGGTCTACACAAGATGATGAAGCTACCGAAAGTTTAGGTAGATAATAACAATACACTTGCAGACAAACGCTCTTATGTAAGTCTCATATTGAGAACATTGGTTTGACATTACAATGTTTCTAAATCCATTAGACTCCCGATACGAGACTCTTATAATCATACTTTTAAAATGAACTTATATATATATTTATAGTTGAACAAATGAAGGCAACCTAAATAGTGATATTCGAAATCATTTAATAAGTATGTTTAAGGTGCGCGTAATATATAATAGTAAATGCATCCATTTCGTAGACACTCCTCTGTTAAAACATTTCAAAATATCTTGAAATGTTTTAATCGAGGTAGGTCTTATGTAATGGATGCATTTCCTGTTATAAATTATACACATATGAAACGTACGTATCAAATGATTTCAAAATATGACTATTTAGTTTGCTTTCATTTTCGCAAATTATAAGGTTCGGTGCTAGTACAAACTAGCCGGTCCAGACGTCACTTAAAAGGATACTCTAACAAAGATTTGTAGTAGTTAGTTATGCTGCTTAGTGTAACAAGATAGATCCATACATCCATCCATCCATCCATCCATCCATCTATCTATCTATCTATCTATCTATCTATCTATCTATCTATCTATCTATCTATCTATCTATCTATCTATCTATCTATCTATCTATCTATCGATCGATCCATCCATCCATCCATCCATCCATCCATCCATCCATCTATCTATCTATCTATCTATCTATCTATCTATCTATCTATCTATCTATCTATCTATCTATCTATCTATCTATCTATCTATCTATCTATCTATCTATCTATCTATCTATCTATCTATCTATCTATCTATCTATCTACATACATGTATGTATGTCATTATTCAGTTTTATTTCAAGATTTATTTCCAATAGGGAAAGTGCCGATTACTGATCAAGATCCAAGGCTCCTTCATTGGCATTTCA
The DNA here is from genome assembly GCF_006345805.1 of Octopus sinensis. NCBI lineage: Eukaryota > Metazoa > Mollusca > Cephalopoda > Octopoda > Octopodidae > Octopus > Octopus sinensis. Next base: position 170,982,405 of record NC_042999.1, read on the forward strand.
CCAGCAACAACAGGGTATTTTTGTATGTATGTATGTATGTATGTATGTATGTATGTATGTATGTATGTATGTATGTATGTATGTATGTATGTATGTATCTATCTATCTATCTATCTATCTATCTATCTATCTATCTATCTATCTATCTATCTATCTATCTATCTATCTATCTACATACATGTATGTATGTCATTATTCAGTTTTATTTCAAGATTTATTTCCAATAGGGAAAGTGCCGATTATTAATCAAGATCCAAGTTATACTTGGCATTTCACCAGCAACAACAGGGTATGTATGTATGTATGTATGTATGTATGTATGTATGTAGTATGTATGTATGTATGTATGTATGTATGTATGTATGTATGTATGTATGTATGTATGTATGTATCTATCTATCTATCTACTATCTATCTATCTATCTATCTATCTATCTATCTATCTATCTATCTATCTATCTATCTATCTATCTACATACATGTATGTATGTCATTATTCAGTTTTATTTCAAGATTTATTTCCAATAGGGAAAGTGCCGATTATTAATCAAGATCCAAGTTATACTTGGCATTTCACCAGCAACAACAGGGTATGTATGTATGTATGTATGTATGTATGTATGTATGTATGTATGTATGTATGTATGTATGTATTATGTATGCGTGTATGTATGTATGTATTATGTATGCATGTGTGCATGTGTGTATGTATCCGTAACTTAGCCGTTCGGTAAAACAGAGTGGCGGAAAAAGTACTTGGGCTAAAAATAAGCTCTGGAGTCGATTCGTTCTACTAAAACACATTAAGGCATGACCGAAGTCTAATGACTGAAACTAGTAAAGGAAATAAAATATATATGTATCTGTATATGTATATGTGTTATATATGTATATATAATACATGTGTACATATATATATATATATATATATATAAGCAATAATAAATCTTTGAACGAGGTATAAACAGTAACTGCACGACAATGTGAGGTATACTTCCCATCTCAATATGGCTAATCACTAAGAGTGGGTGTTACTGTAGCTTGTAGCCCCAGAACATCGTCTCCAGCTGGCTTTAGGCACACATTCTGTGCCCTTGTGGGATTTGCAAAGGGAGGTCACCCTTCTCTCGTCAACCTAAGTGATACGCACGGACTGCAGTTTCTAGGTTTTGACCTGTCATCAGCGTACGACAATCACCGGTTTTCGATGAAAAGGTGTTCCAATGCAAATCCTTATATCGTTTTTCCAGTAACTTTTCGTCAGTGATCTCGAAAAAATGTATGCAAGCAATAATAAATCTCTGAACGAGGTATAAACAGTAACTGCACGACAATGTGAGGTATACGTGCCATCTCAATATGGCTAACAACTGAAGGTGGGCGTTACTGTAGTTTGTAGCCCCAGGAGAACATCGTCTCCTTAGGTTGACGAAGGAAGGGTGACCTCCCTTTTCAAATTCCATAAGGGCACAAAAAGTGTGCCTAAAGCCAGCTGGAGACGATGTTCTCCTTGGGCTACAAGCACATTGTCGTGCAGTTACTGTTTATACCTCGTTCAGAGACTTATTATTGCTTGCATTCAGTTTTTCGAGTTCATTGACGAAAAGTTACTGGATTAACGATATAATACATGCATGTATTTATATATGCATGTATAGTCCTGTGGGTCAGTTAATAATCATAAGAGCTGCTGAGCCGTTATTTATATCTAATTTCCAACATTATTTGCAAGCTGTCTGACAATCTTCTGCTGATAAATTTTCCTGCTTGCCAATGTCGTGTCATGTTACAATTGGCCTGGTGAATGTTTCCGAATACAATTTTGCAGGTTCTTTATTTTCTGGTGTTAATAAGATACTCGTACTTGACAAACTAATTCATATTACCACTTGCAGTTATAGTTTTTCTGGAGTTGGGCTATATCATGATGTTTGATACTGATTCTCATCATGTCGATGTTGTTTGCACAATGTATGTTACACTAAGGCGCACACATCGGTTTTTCTTTGACATATTCCTCATAGCTTCATGAAAGCTATTCGCAGTTTTTTTCTGTTTGATTGTGCTTCTTTTTGTTGGGTGAGGGCAATTGGAAGTAGCAATTTAACGATTGAATTAGTACGTGATATTGATAACAAAAGTGTCTCGCACAAGTTCCAAAATCATTTCGTACGAAAGATAACTATGGCACAGGCGTGGATGTGCACGAAGGAGTTTACTTCCCAACGAAATGGTTCCGGGTTCAGTCCCACTGCGTGACATATATGCTGCTGAACGAGGACAAATT
>NC_042999.1:170992191-171032191 GCF_006345805.1 Octopus sinensis
TTCCACTGTTTATTATAGTGTTTGAAAGGAATGTATGAATGTATAAGCGCGTGAGATGCATTTAGATGTTTAGATTGCGAAATATAAACTTAGTAAATACTAATAGCTCAGAAACATTGACCAGTAAAAGCTAAAAACAGGCGTGGCTGTGTGTTAAGAAGACTGCTTCACAGTCACAGGGTTCCGTGTTCAGTTCCCCTGTGTGGCACCATTGGCAAGTGTCTTCTGCTATAGTCTCGGGCCGACCAAAGCCTGTGAGTGGATATTGTAGACGGAAACTGAAAGAAGCCCGACGTATATATATATATATATATGTATGTATGTATGTATATATATATATGTATGTATGTATTATTTGCGTGTGTCCTTACCATCGTTTCACAATCGGTGTTGGTGTGTTACGTCCCCGTAACCAGCGGTTCGGCAAAAGAGACCGATATAATAAGCACTAAACTTGCAAAGAATAAGTTCTGGGGTAGATTTGTTCGATTAAAGGTGGTGTTCCAGCATGGCCACAATCAATTGACTGAAACAAATAAATGAATAAACGAATAAAAGAATATGTATATAACAAAGACGTGTTGCTCTGACATATAAGGAAGGACGGCTTGTTTTCTGTTGCACGAGAGTATTCTAGACAGCAGCCAATAAAAGACAACCGAATTTTTGACATAAATTTAGTCATAGACATTCCTAAACTAATGGCTTACGGGTTGGGGAGTTGTTTCTCAGTAACTTTTGTATAGTTACTTTCATTGGTCTTTGTTCTTCAGAGCTGGCTGTATTCTTAAAACATTTTCTTAGACATTCAGATTTCAAAGTCTGATCACTGTTTTATTTACAAACTCAAAGCCAAGCACTAGTCGTTCCTTTGAAGAATATCGTTCCTCTGAATTTTTACTCCAGGCCATGCGTTTCTCGCTTGTGTTTATATATACATAAAAGTTAAAGGGCATATAGCGGAATGGTTAAGAGCCCGGGCTACTAATCCCAAGATTGCGAAATAATAATAATAATAATAATAATAATAATAATAATAATAATAATAATATAATAATAACGATAAATGCCCTGATGCAGTACCAGACAGTGGCTCGCATGGCTTCTGATCTTAACCGATTGGAAGTGTTATCATGTACGTTGTTTTATCTTGGTATAAAAGATAGGCTACAGCAAATATTCTGCTCAATACTACATATTTGCTTGTCAGTTGTTTGACCTTAACCAGTTGACCATGTCCCTTACTTGCTGACGATATGTGCATCTCTGATCACGAGCAGAAGTAGTGGGGAAGCATCATAGCCAAGTGTTGAAAGGAATTCTTAGAGGTTTCGATAATTCACCTTTGGAAACATGGGTGGTTCGTTCAACACCCTTAAACAATCCTTATTCAGGGACCTTTTGAGCGGTATGGTCTACTCGACCAAAAGAAAATTGTAACTGGGCCCCATTTGCAAGGTCATGCACTGTTATCTTGATATGAGATCCCCATGTCACGCATATATGGTTGTGATGCATGTGCCTGGTGTACCCTTATCAGACGGGTAGTCATGATGGGTATACTGAGCCTCGCATATTTAACCTCATTGTCACTTTGATGGCATGCACTGCTCTCTCACTCAATGATAATAATAATAACAACAACAACAACAACAACAATAATAATAATAATAATAATAACATTTCCAAAAAATACCTTAGGAATGGGAACCCAGGTTTGGGTTCGATATTCTACGGGGACACCTGATGAAAGCTGGAGAGTAAATCAACAGAAACGTTGTGGTAACAACAAAGAAGATGAGGACACATATTCGTCTAACGTAAATAATGTACAGAATTCTGCATCTCAAAAATATAGAACAGTATCAAAGAGAAAAGACATCGATATTGCTGGTCTTAGAGGCATAACTAAATATATGGAGACCGAACTTTTGCAAAGACATAGCAAATTCAAATGAAAGTATGCTATTGTGTGTGTGAGCGTGTGTAAGAGAGAGAAAGAAAGTAAGAGAGAGAAAGAGAGAGGAAAGAAAGAGAGAAAGGGAGGGGAGAGAGAGAGAGAGAGAGAGAGAGAGAGAGAGAGAGAGAGAGAGAGAGAGAGAGATGACATGATGAACTCTAGGAATATTCTTATGACTGAGGCATACAGAACGAAAATCTATTTTAAAATTAAAACTATATTTGAATATGTCTGAATGTTTGATTTTGTCAAACTTGAACAGCTTAGAATATAAGTGATAGGATAGATATCACATAAAATCTAAAAGAGAATCATATATGATTATCATTTAATAATTTAGACGCTAAAATATAATGGAGCTAAAATGTAATATCACAATATTTTATCGTAAAATGTGACGTCATTGCAAAATTCTAGTGAATACATATGTTTACTTTACGAATAACATAATTGTAAAATTATGTTCAAATGGTTTTATATCTTTAACAACTTACCGTTTTTTTTTTTTAGTTTAGTCTCTGTGTGATTTCAACATCAATGTATCTCCTGCCATATCGTAAGCAATAAGATATGATCAACGTTGTCGTTCCCATATACCTCAAACCACAGAATAATGTAAATCAGAACCAGTTGTGGGATAGTACTTTTTTCGAAGGGATAAAGGGAAGCTCGAGAAGAAAAAGGTTAAATTTGATACAGAGCGCGATGAAAGTTCATATTATTCTTAGAAATCTAGATCCTGCAATTTCACCACCAATTTCGCCTGCTGCAGATGTTATTCTGTCCATTTGACACTCGATGTGTATAAGAGATATTTTGTGAAGACAACTACCGCAGATGAGATGGCTTTACGTATTTAGACACATTGCTAATTAAGAAGTAATTTTGAACCGCTTCCGTCGCTAATTATGAAATAATATATGCGTGTGTGTGCGTGCAAGTAGGTGTGCGTATGTATGTGTAGGTATCTGTGTGGCGCTAGTTATATATATATATATATATATATATATTATAACATATTATATATATATATATATATATATATATATATATGTGTGTGGGTGTGTGGGTGTATGTATATATAACACCTGAGGATATACATATAAGTTTATATGATCATATAGACATACTTACTCGGCGTGCAGCACACATGCGCGTTTATTGATTTACATTCACGTTATCCTTAAAATAACTTTCTTTTACTTAATTTACCGATAAATGAATAATACTGCGATAAATATTTATAGAGAAATATAATGTTTATATTCTAGAAAAATTTTTTTAATTGTTTGTTAGAATTAATTCGAATGTCAAAACACATCATTTCGCTAACCCAATATTTCCAACATATATTCATTATCTTCTCATATTTAATTTATTTTTGCGATTTATTCTAGATCTATGTCTGCTGTTATTTTCTCCTGAAATGAGTTTATATATTCATAATATATATTTAAAAAATATTTTATTTGTTTGACTCAATATTGGTTCATAGAATAATTTTCATTCTTCATTGTTCTTCAGAGATATTTTTTATAGTTAGTATATATCGTTTAGGAATATAATACAAACACACACGCACACATGCACATATACAATCATCTATCTCTTTCTCTCTCTCTCCCTCTCTCTCTCTCTCTATATATATATCTATGTACATGTGTTTATATTTCTATGTATATATATATATATGTATGTATGTATATATGTATATATATATATAAATACGCACACACACACACATTTATTTATACACATCGCAACCCGCACACATATCTGACGCTGACTGACGCTGCAGGGCAGCACTTATATTGCTAGAAGTAAGAGCTAAAAAGCCCTAATAGCCAGAGGAAGCACATGCCTTATTTCACACGACTATTTTGCCGAAGCAGTCGCTGATTCATATGCTAAATACTATATAATGACAGGTGGGATTCAGCTAAATCATCTAGCGGTAGAGTAGTCACCACTAAGGAGCTTTAATTCGACGTGAAATTAAACTTGTATGGTGATCTAGCACACTGTGGGGTGGGTACCTCGCCTGTCAGTTCATAGACATATGCTTCCTGCGGCAATAAGGGTTTTTTCGCTCTCATTTCCAGAAGTTCAGGTACTAACTACTCTGCACCGTCTGTGACAAGTAGTGACAACAAAACACACGCGCACACACACACGCACATACACACACACGTATAAACACACATGCATACACACACATACATACATATACATGCTTCTTTAGCTTGTATACACATGCCTTGTTAGCTTGTAGAGCATATGTAATAGTAAGCAGACTGAACCTATGACAAACTAAGTGTCTTGCTCAATACATCACCGATTTGGTTGATCCAAGAATCGAACACACGAACTCACGATACTGAACACCACACCTTGAAGAAGGGTCGCAACATATATGCATATATATATATATATATATATATATATATATTATATATATTATATATATTATATATATATACATACATACATATATATATATATATAAACACACACACACCACACAACATCATATATATATGTGCGTGTGTGTTTGAGTATATGTTTTGTGTATGTATATATATATATATATTTATATGTATACATGCATAACTATATGTGTGAAAGCATTTTGTTTAATCTTTACGCATTTTATTATTTTAAAAATCATCTCGCTGAACTTCCTCCTATCAATATCATTATTTTCCTGGTTGTAGTTTTACACATTAGTTACAGAGTAGCGATGTGAGTGCAGAAAACCACAATGTGTTAATTATTATTTTAAGAGTGATCACATCGATTGCACTTTTACCTCATCCTAGAAAATATATCACAAAATTCCGTTTCATGTTCTTTGAAATATAGAGTATTTGTGTTGTAGTCAGAATGTAATTAATATCATACCATTTTATTCCTATGGCTTTAACTTCATGTTTTATCAATTTTATGCACATCAATTGAGTATCAATCCTACCCCGAAGCTGAGTATTTGATAACCTTTGACTAAAAATATATGAGTGCCAATGGAAGAAATCAATAATAATTTCAAAAATATATTTGATGATCACTGTTCAACATGCTCCCGATCAGCGGGGATTGCAAGGTACTGTTAATACATGATTTAATAAATCTTCACTTGACCTACAACAATAATGCCCTGCTGAAATATTTAAACACTGTAATTTTCAATTTCCCAACGAATAGCATTTTACTGCTTAAAATCACCTACATTTAAAGTAAAAAATCAGATAATTATTCAAAGAGAGAATGTGAAATGTGGTATTTTCTATAATATCTTATATGTTAATACATCCAAGAAATATTCATAATTATTGGTATTCTTGTGCTAATCTATGTTTGTTAATGCGCATTTGTGGGTGTTTGTATGCGTGAGTGTGTGTGTACTGTTTAATATACATATATATATGTATATGTATATATATTATATATATAGATATATATATATATATATATATATATATATATATATATATGTCTGCACTCGCAATGATAGATCGCTAGCCACTACACAGTCTTTATTTTCTCTCCTGTTCCTACTGTGTTACTTTCTGTGAAGAGCGTAGGCTCGAAACGTTAAAAACATTTTCACTTCCCGAGCGTTCAACTAATACATCTGTTTGTTGTCTACACCACCTATTTTCGTCTTTTGTTTTTTGTAAATTCTCCCTATACATATATATATATATATATATATATATATATAAGAACATTAAAGTGATGGTCTGTTGCCAACTTAATGTGATGACAGTCCCAGGATATATATATATATATAAGTCGAAAATATCGTTATAGGTATAAAGATACCATAAACAATTATAGAAAAATGGAGGTGAGAAAGATGTTGCATTAAAATTAGATTTAATAAAAATAAGATTCAATACATACGCGCGTTTCAAAGGACAATACAAATATGTAAGAAAAAATTGCAGAGTACCGGGGAACAAGCACAACATATCCATTATGTACGTGCGTTCGATACTGTGTACAACACTAGCACTGCATCGAATTTTCATTTGGCTACATGTATAAATATGTGTATATGTATGTATATATATATGTATACACACACGCAGACACACACAGACACACACACACACATACACACACACACTTATATATATATACATATGTATATATACATACATATATCTATATATATATATATATATATATATATATATATATTATATGTATAGGAAAAAATAAGTTCAAAAAAGAACAATTCAAACTTTTTGAGAGGTCCAAAAAGAGAGAAAGAATGATTTCTAATACAGATTCATCATATTCATAAAATCAGCCACAAGTAATAAGACTACGAAAATAATAGTTGAAAAAATATCGTTATAGGTACAAATATACCATTAAGAAATTATAGAAAAAGGTGGAAAAGATGATGCATCAAAATTAGATTTAATACAAAATAGGATTCAATACATATGCGCGTTTAGAAGGGCAATGCAAATATGTAAGAAAAACCCCATTACAACATAATTTTTTTGCCATATTTGTAAAATATTTGAAAGTGAAAATTACCTTCAAAATACGGCAAATATTTCGTAAAATACGCTTTCGATGTGAAATAGATTTTTTCCATAGGTTTTTTTCGATTGCATTCAAGTACCGCACCTCCAAATACTTGACTGCCATTTCTAGCACGCCCTGCTACCACGTAACCCCTATTTGTGATAAAGGACTCGAAATACATGTTATTTGGTAGCAGGGAGTGCTAAAAGTAGCAGCCAAATCTTTCCATTTCTGGAGAAAGGAGCCGTTTACGCGTGATTTCGATGTCACATTCGTTGAAAGCATGCAAAATAACCCGGAAAAGGAAAAGACACACGAAACTCAGATGCTGAGAAACTCAGACTTTCCCGGTGAACCAACAGGTCAAGTGTATTCTAGTGTATATATATATATATACACATACACTATTTTATAAATATGGCAAAAAATGTTTTGTAATGGTATTCAAGTGAAAATTTTGAAAATTATTTAAAAATACAATTAAATATTGTCTGTTTAAAGAAAACTAAGATATAAATACTTACTGTACAAACAATTTACATTTTTGAAATCATATTCACTAAAAATATTTCGAAATGATAAAAATATTGTCTTTAAGAAAAGCAAAATAGAAACATTTACTGTTAAAAAACTCATATTTTTTCGTTGTCCAGTGTCTATGTGTAATCGAAGGATAAGAGGTTCTTGTCTTTCAAGATTAAGAGAATTTTCGGAATATTTTCCATTATGTGCTCGTTTGGCTGGGTAACATTGCAAGCAAGCAACATTCAATCTGACTTTTAATGGATGTATATATATATATATATATATATATATATATACACACATATTAAATTTTCCATATATCCATAGATATAGATAACTGTAAGTCGAAGGACTATCCCTTTCTCTGTATCTCTAATAAAACTTGTCCATTTCCTCGCATTCATCCTTGTGCAAAAACTGAGAACAAATTTTAAGTTGTTTTTAGACATTTAACATCTACTTCTAGCGTGCTGGCGTTGTTCCTCCTGCGCCCTTAATCATAATTATAGATTTTTAATTATATACATAAATATTAATTTTACCGGTATGGTGTATTTTATTCGCTGGTCACTGATATAATCATTTTAATAATTACATCCTCAATTCATACGCATATATATATATACAAATTGATGGATAGATAGATAGCTAGATATTAATTTACTTATAAATATATGAGTTCATGTCTGTGTTGTGCGTGTGTCTACAGTAATACCTCGCCATTTTTTTTGGAAACTTAACACCCGCAATAGTCGAGGGTTTACTGTATAGATATTTACTTGCATGGATTGGTTAAAAACAATTTTATTATGTAAAGTGGTGAAATTACATGCCTCATGAGCGATATAGTTACATACGCGATTCCGTGACCACAGGTTTCGTGCAAGACATTATCAAAACCAATAAAGTTTGCTTAGTTCCCTCTCGAAATGCTACTTATAATTACGTTCGCGTCTATGCACATTTGTGTGAGCGTGTTAAAATGTATGTTTACGTGGCGTATATGTATATGCATTTGTATGTCTCTCTATCAGACTGAATCTCTCCCTCTCTGTCTGACTGTTTGTCTCTCTCTCTTACATCCTATTTCTCTTTCGCAAACCCTCGATTACTGTGTCGGTGTGCACTTTTGCGTATGCACGTGCGTTTATGTATTGAAATTTTGCATTTCACTAAGCTATCAAACTTATTTACAATTAATTACTTTTCTAAAATGCATTTCTAAGTAAAAATTTCTCCAAGTTCTCAATGTCATTGCAAAGATCTAAATGGTGTGATGTTAATTCAAAACTAATACAGAATGCATCAACAGCAAAAATAATATGATGAATTAAATCGCTAAATCACATGCAACCAATTACCGCTTAGATATCCTTATGACAACTCTTAGATTTGTCATATTTCTTGTACCTTCCTTAAATTTACAGCTGCTTTTGTCTTACTAAACAACTGTTTTTCGCTTTCTATGCAAATCGTTTGAATTGAAAATCCTATTTCGCAGAGAACGTAATGAAATTGGAATGAGCAACCTAATAGAAAAGAATAGTCGTAAATAATGGGAACTTTCTACTTGTCAAAATTTAAGGGTTCTTTTTATGAATTTCAATATTTTGTATTAGAATGGAAAAGTTCCTGGTTGTCAAGGAGCTACGGAGGTTATACTGAATTATTTAAAAGTTATCAGTTTGTCACTAGAACACATAGGTTTCTTGTTTAGATCATCCTAAGCCCATATCTAGTAAGTTAGTTTGAACTGTGGCTCTTTCGGCATTTTTTCACTATATTCTATTAAGATTTGCATTACAAATGCGTCAAATAAATTTTTGCGTTATCAGCTATTGTTAAACAAGTTGATCCACCACGCGGAAGGATAATTGTCGTTGATTTCACAGGCATCAATTGAAACTGGTGTTCTTTATTATTTATTTAACTTTTCCTTAGGAGGAAAGATATAAAAATAAAAACAAAACTAGGGTATCTTAAATGAGATGCTGAATAAAAAGAGTATGATATTTGAACCAGAACTTTATTATTTGAAATAATTTTGAAGACATAACAAATCAAAGCATTTTTTGTGTAGTATATTTGTATGTATTAAGTTAGGAAGAAAATAAATAACGAAAATGAGTATTGTACTTGGTACAGAGGGCCATGCATTGTACGTAATTATGTGCTATGAAATGTATAATGTCTTTATCTATCTGTCTGTCTGTCTATTTATTAAATCATCAAATACAAGCATAGTTGACATCATCAAACACAGCAGCATTAGAATTAAGCTTCTGAAGGTCATGCAGGTGACCGGATTAATCTCCAATCAGATCTGTTATCCGATGGGCAGAAAACCACATTATGCAGCTGAAGGAGAATAAATTCGAATTATTATACTTGGTAAGAAAAGGATTTCACGTAAGCTACTACACTCTTCCCTTGGGGAAAAACCTTATCGGATCAAACCTCGCTTGAGACCTCGGAGTAACTGTTGCCAACAACTTAAACTGGAGTGCCCACATAAATAACATAGTCGACATCGCCCGCAAGGCGTAGTCCTGGATCCTTAGGACTTTTCAGTTTAGAGAGGCTCCTACCAGTATCCTTCTGTTCTCCAACTTCACCCGTTCTCACCTTTGAATAATGTTGTCTGCTGTGGTCTCCCTATCTGAAACAGTATATTGTAAAAACGGAAGCACCTCAGAGATCGATCACAAGGAAAATAGACGGCAATCCTTATCCCCTTCAACGTCTCCATGGAAGCTATATCATTTGGATGCCATGAAAAATATTTCAACATTACTGCTCAATTGAGGTTGTCATCTATTTAATGCTATCGGTCCTCTATAAAATTCATGCTCCCGTCGCATCACAGTACTAAGAAAGAACTATTTCATCTCAGCTGGATCTGCTCTCTTCAACATCATGTCGAGACACACAAGAAATTAGAAGGATCTCCTAATATTTAAACGGTTTCTGGATGATTATTTCCAACAAATTTCAGATAAACTACCTACCCCCGGATATATATCTGCAAAGAATAATTATCTACTCGAATGGGATATGGTGCCCATTGAATGACTAATATGAAGCATCTTTAAATGCTTTTCCCAGATGGTGTTATTAAGTTAGACATGGCTTGGGCCAATGTTGGTCGAAACTTATCTAGTTATCTATCTATCTATCTATCTATCTCTATCTATCTATCTATCTATCTATCTATCTATCTATCTATCTATCTATCTATTTATCTATCTATCTATCTATCTATCTATCTATCTATCTATCTATTTATCTATCTATCTATCTATCTATCTATCTATCTATCTATCTATCTATCTATCTATCTATCTATCTATCTATCTATCTATATGTCTGTATGTCTGTCTGTCTGTCTGTCTGTCTGTCTATCTACCTATATATATAATATACTGATCCATGATAGAAAATTCAACAAAAAAGTGTTCTATCTGTGCTGTGGCTGTCTTTAGTCGAACAAATTGATCCCAGGACTTATTCTTTGTAAGCCTAGTATTTGTTCTATCAGCTCTTTTGCCGAACCTCTAAGTTACGGAGACGTATACACACCATCATGTAGTGGTATATATATATATATATATATAATATATATATATATATATATATATATATATATATATATATATTTGTAAACAAGAGCAAAAGAAAAAAGATTTCTATGTCAATATGCTGAGAATAGACTTAAATCGTCAATCATCACATTTCAATATACATTCACCATGAATACATGTCGTGCAGAAATCGAGGAAGGCAAGGTAAGAGAATTTTTTTAAAAATCATTATCTCTATATTGAATCAATTTCGGGATTAATGCTACGGATTTTTCCCTCTTCAGTAGAGAATACGATAAGAAATAAATGAAATACTTACAAGCACCCATGGAAAAAATTCTGTTAGCTTGCCTTCCTCGATTTCAGCACGACATGTATTCACGGTGAATGTATATTGAAATGTGGTGATTAAAGATTTGAGTCTATTCTCAGCATATTGGCATAGATATCCTTTTTCTTTTGCCCTTCTTTATAAATTGTTTATAATTTTCGCCTTTAAAGGTATTTTAATATGTTGCCACTTTGATGAAATGTTTTTGGAAAAAAATGTTATCATATATTACAAGTTTATATATATATATATATATATATATCTATATATATATATGCGACAGACCTCTTTCTACTTCCGTCAATCAAATCCTCTCACGAGGCTTTGGTTGGCCCGAGGCTATAGTAGAAGACACTTACCCAAAGTACCACGCACCGGGACTGAACCCGGAACCATGTGGTTGGGAATCAAGCTCCTTCCCACACAGCCACACCTGCGCTTATAATAATAATAATAATAATAATAATAATAATAATAATAATAATAATAATAATAGAGGATAAAACTTTTTTATAAATATTTAATCAGTGGCCAGCATATAAAATGAACCATTTAAAGTGAAAATTACATGTATAATTATAATAAGGGCTTAGAAAAATTTTCTAGCCTATATGCTGAGAAATAGACGCTAAATCGCCTTACCACTCAAAGAAGTCACAAACACACGTATTGAATTTGACCAACAAGCTAACGGATAGTTCTATATTAGACTAATTTTTGGGTTTGCCTAAAGGCTCTCCCGTCTTCAGCAGAACACACTAATAGAAATAAATGAAATATTTATATATACACACAGGAAGGTAAGCGCTTTCTATTAAGACGGGAAAGCCTTTAGGCGAACCCAGAAATTAGGCTAATACAGAACTACCTATTTTATTAAAAATGTCCATTAGCTTGTTGCGTCGAATTCAACACATCTGTTCTTGACTTCTTTGAGTGGCCAGATGATGTGGCCTCTATTTCTCAACATATAGGCTAGAAAAATTGTCTAAGCCCCTATTATATATATAATGTATATATATATATATATATATATATATATATTATATATATATATATATATATATATATATATATATATATATATATATATATATATATATATATATATGTATCTATATATACATATATATATATATAGTTAATCCAAACATGAAAGCACAAAAAAACACAACAACGCGAGGACGTGGAACAAATATAATATTATTGGACGCTCAGGAAAGAAGGAAAGAAGGAGGGTTTAACGTTTCGAGCAGAGCTCTTCGTCGGAAACATTGGAGAAGGAAGATCCAGAGAAGGGAAATTGCCAAGGTAAACACGCGGTCACTTTTTGAATATATATATATATATATATATATATATATATATATATATATATTATATATATATATATAACAAGGGTGGTCAAATAGATATACTCAGCAGAATAGGCCTGATGAGTTGGCGGCTGCATAAAATACGAATTTACGTAATGTTCATAATAAATTATGTAATGGCCTAGTATTTGAATTAAACAACGCTATTGAGACGCGTGAATTGATGTATTAAACTGTCCATTCATTTTCGCTTACTATGTAAATGCGTGTGTGCGTATATATATATATATATATATAAGAGAGAGAGAGAGAGAGAGAGAGAGAGAGAGAGAGAGAGAGAGAGAGAGAGAGAGAGAGAAGTACATTGTGCATACATACAAGTATGCTTACACAGATATTTACTTATATTTTTTTAAGTATGTCTACATGGCTATATGTGTGTGCCTATGCACGCACTCAAAAATTTTGTTTCTTCAACATGTAAAAGCACTCTGCTTAAAATTTAGGAAAATTAGAAGAGGTTCCTGTATTTCAAACACATGAACATATTTACGTACTTACATACACTACACACAAAGATACGTTCGCGCGAACACTCTCACATTTATATTTACTGACATACATTTATGGATATGTATGCATGTACATGAATGCATGACTACGTATGTATATATGTGTATAAACCGAGAAACCATTATGAAGAGAATAACGTGCCCTTGCAAATGTTAACCGAAAATTGTCATTTGCTCCTAATGGCTTTTCAATACAATTCAAATAATATATTCTCAAAGATGCATTACTACAAATCATCAAGAAGTACATGTGGCAGTGCCCTCAAGACATTCGACTCTCTAGATACAAATCCAGACAACTATATCAATTGGTTTCTTGTAGTTCTATACAATTTTCCTATCCAACGAAATATTCACTCATAAATCCACTGATATTACCGACCTCAGAGCTATTATTCCAAGCAACATTATATCGACTATTCTGTTTGAAGTCTTTTATCTTTTCAGCAATTTGTATTTTTTCTTTTCTCTTCCTTGAAATTCGTCCATTTGGATGAAATGGTAATGAACAATAATCGAAAATCTATAGCAACTAAATATCTAAATACTTTGCTTGTCTATCCAGAATTTAAATGTATGAATGCATAATGGGATAATATAATTGGGATATTCATTTTAATTACTTCTAACGTGAAAACTTTATATATCTTTGAAATATATCTTCGAAGTCCCGGATAAATATATGATATAAAGTCTGATTCTGAAAATGCAGTAGATTTGAAGTAAGATCATTTCAAAAGTTATGATTTTCAAATCTTGGATCGAAATATTTCATTATCTATTGTAGATTACTGAAGCATCTCAAAAAAATTGTACACATTAGGATAACACATCGATAGCCTAGGTTGGTGTCAAACTGTAAAATGGACAGGACTTTTGAGGGTGTGATCATATAACGATAGAATAAGTATCTTTCTTGTCTGCTTCGTCTGCGAAATTGCACGATAATGCAGACAAGATATACAATTTGGCTTTTAATGTTTCAACATACATTGGTTACAATCACATTTTAAGATAGATATTAATTTATGTAATCTGGTTATGAAGCGAGGAAAGCAAGACGAGCAGTACCAAACATCTCTTGCCATATTAGGTCTAACAAAGGTGGCGAGTTGGCAGAACAGTTAGCACGCCAGATAAAATGCTTAGCGGAACTTCGTCCATCTTTATGTTATGAGTTCAAATATTGCTGGTGTCGACTTAATTTTCATCCTTCCAGGATCGATAAAATATGTAACATTTGAGTACTGGGGTCGATGTAATCGACTCATCCCCTACCATGACGTTGCTGGGCTTGTGCCAAAATTTGAAACCAGTATCAGGCGTAATGTTCCGTTCACGTACCTTGCATGTTTTGAGTTTTTTTGCCAGGCGATGTTCAGTGGCAGGTCATTATAAAATATATTTTCTACTTATTTGTTTTCTGATTTTTATATTTAGGGATGTGGACAAAAAACATCGTTCTTCAGTTTCATTTGAAAGGAACAACTACTTTTTTAGGAAATGCGATTGTAGAATTTCATTAAATACTCAAAATATTTTTTAAAGATTACCTTCACTTTACAGAGCATTCATGATGAAATAACTTCTAACAGATTGTGATATTAATGGAATAGAGATTTCTGATATTGATTGTTGGTGAAATAGCATTTTTTATTGTTATCCCAGCAGATTACAAATTATTAATAAGGTCTTTCGTGTGATTATTTCAATTATAATTATGAAAACAAACATACTCGCAAATACACTTGCTTGTAATTTTCGGAAACGTATGCGAGGTTTTAGGAAATTAAATTCATTTCCCGTAGAACATTACTCTTCATGTATAGCATCTGTTACATGCGATATGTTATTCTTTGGTAAACGAAAAAGAACTTTTCAAGGAGTATATGCTGAGAAGCTGTTCAGAAAAGACTAAGCTTCCTGAAAATATGAACTATCAGATAGTAATATTCAACTGTGAATAGAAACTTCATAGCCCACAGGCAGTATATCTGACCATCTGACTTATTATTCTCTGACATTTATAACTAAATAGTGGTTCATTTTCTTTTAGATCTGTGCCTCTTAAAACATTGCATTTGTCTTATAATTTGTATTACCGCAAGTACATTGTGATGGATTAGCACCGCGCTTATTCTTTTGCTCGTTTCTGAAAATTAAGGATCCATTTAACTAAACTTAGAATAAACATGCACAAACACACACACACACACACACACACACACACACACACACACACACACACACACACACACACACACACACACACACACAGGTACACACACAATCGCATACACTCATATACAAGATACAGTATTCAATATTTCAATAAGCCCATGTTCATATTTTTCCTGAATAGTTATCACTTTGACTTAAGACAGAAACACGACCAAATCTAAAGCTAGTTGCAAATAAAACGATAACAGTTACCAACCACACAGCCACTCCTGCGCATATATATATATATATATATATATATATAGGTATTAGTTATGAGCATGTAGTGTTTCAACATATTTGAATCGATATATTAACCAAGTTGTATATGCTGTAAAGAAAATAGTCACGTAATTTTAAACAGAGGAACAGTTATTCAGCTCGTGGTTTACAATGAAAACAAATATGATCCTTACTTCGTAGAATGATATCGAATTTCTGGCGATGTGTGTACTTTTTTATGACATCTGTTGTTCGAACAAGAGATATAGTTCACATCTGTGTATAGAAGAAATACCTGGGAATAGATCTGTTTTCGCTGTGACACAAGAGGACAACAACACGTATACCAAAGAAGAGTAGCGAAAATGCAGTTCAGCTTAATGTTAAGATGTTGCCTAGGTGACAAAGCAACAGAAGCAAAACACCATCTTCATATGAATCAAATACAATTTCCGGCGACTGTTTGCTGCGTTAAGTATTTGAGAGAACTGCTTAGAATTACAATAGATGAAGAATTAAGGAGTGACAGATCACCTACATATATGAGGTCTAAATCGGCGAGCTGGCAGAAACGTTAGCGCGCCGGACGAAATGCTTAACAGTATTTCGTCTGCCGTTACGTTCTGAGTTCAAATTCCGCCGAGGTCGACTTTGCCTATCATCCTTTCAGGGTCGATAAATAAAGTACCAGTTACGCACCGGGGTCGATGTAATCGATTTAATTCCTTTGTCTGTCTTTGTTTGTCCTCTCTATGTTTAGCCCCTTGTGGGCAATAAAGAAATATACATATATGAGGTCTACATAAAGTGACGGAGGACTGGTACAAGTAATCTTTTCCAAGCCTGAAATGAAGAACGGCCCTGTTAACTTTAAGCTTAATACATGTGTTACCACAAGTTTCATGAGAGTTAAGTTATAGAACTTAAAAGAAAAACTGCAATGTGTGCAAAAAGAGAAAAGAAAAAAAACAAGCCTGATGAATTGACGTGTACCTGCTTATATGCTTGGCGATGTATAGTCGGGTGTGAGAACTTAAAAGACTATATGTTTGTATGCGTGACAAGGGCTAAACGTTAAGACTGTTTCCTTTTGATGAATAGTTATTTAGCTGAGGAATAGAAAAGTAGTTTCAGTTTTAAAATTATTTTGATTACTTGATACACACAGATATGAGGACACAACGCAAACAGACACACACACATGTACACACACACACACACACACACACACACACACACGCGCGCGCGCGCGCGCCAGCATGAAGAAACAGACTTCCCCATCGCTTTCGGTCTATGGCATGCAAGACTCGTTGCAATTCAAAGGAATGAAGTAATACTGACTGATTATTTATTAGATATCTGTTAGCCGTACAGGTGTGTATGTGTGCGTATGGATGTTCAGTGAATATATGTACATTCCTGTATTTATATGTGTATGTATAAATGTGTATGTGCGCACTTCTGATCTCTGCGTGTGTGAGGCGTCTAGTGTATGCTAGTATATTTTGCAATACAGATATGCGGACACAACACACGCGTGCGCGCGCAAACACACGCATACACACACACACGTAGTTGCTTTCGACATTTTAGGGTGCGTGAGAACGACTGTTGTAGCTAGAATAGTAGCAATAGCATTGCTGGCGTTGGATTGATGTCTGGAAGTGTTAGGAGGAGAAAGGAAGAGGGGAAAACTTATATACCTCAATATGCGTGTGTATGTAAGTGTGTGCGCGCGCGTGTGTAAGTGTGTGCGTGCGTGAATGTGCACAGACCTAAGAATATAGAGACGATTTTAGAAGCTTACTGAGAATGAAGATGCATATATCGGTCGTTAGGTACCGCACCCTAGGTTTTGGGTGGGGATTATTGAGGCGCAGCCAATGTGAAAGTGTTACGTCTAGGTTCTCCGTGGCAAGTGGCTTGGAGTTCAACAGGACGGCATAACTCTAATGGCAGCAATAAGCTTGTATTTCCTGTCAGACACTTCGCAACCTCCAGATGGACTCCTCCCCTGCGTCGAATAGACCATCATCAGCAGGCATCGCCATCTTTCTCCTCCTCCACCCGTATTTTGCCAGCTCTGCCTGTACTAAAGACTGCATATTCTTCGCCAACCCACTGTGTCTATAAACAGGAATACGACCTATCTTACACGTTTTTGAAATTTTCTAAATGTGAAAAAATAGAGATTTTATTGTAGTTATATTCCTTGCTAGTAGTTTTAGATTTTATAAGCCATAGAGGAAGGTTTTACTTGCTAATTGCAAGGGTAATGTTATCTACAGTATGTCTATCGTGTTACAAAGATTAATTCACATCTGACTTATTAATATATCTTCTAGTTAAAACATGTGTGATTCGGGATCATATCATCTGTAACGAACTGCATTTCTGAGAGTTATTTACAAATGCATTTTAATGTACATATATTCAACGAGTATATATAAAAACAATTTTGTAACACACGTAGAGTTCAAAAAGCAGTATTTTTAGATTAGATGTATATGTATATAAGCATATATACTTACCTATCCACCTACCAGTCAAAACCTACCAATCTACCTACCGACATATACATACATACACACATATATACGTACATAAATACATACGTATATACGTACATACACACATGTACATACGCATATATACATACATATATATATATATATATATATATATATATATATATATATATATATATATATATATATATATATACGCATACACTCACACAGACACACACACACAGACGCACACACATATATATATACATATACATGTCTGCACATTTACCTTGGAACATTGGGTAGATAGATAAAGATATAGATAGGTATTGCAAAGGCATATAAAGATATAAAATAAGAATATGCATAAACAAAAGAAAATGAGTAAAGGAAAGTAAAGAATACGTTAAAAGCAATATGTTCTTTTATACATTATCCGACAAGACATGTTTTCCACTATTTTCAATTTTCATCTCGTAAAAATCTTAACGTATACTCAAAAATACATAAAGAAATTAACGAAGAAATATACATCTTAATGTAAATTTGTCCCGAAGGGAAATCTAAAGTAAAGGTTTTATACTCTTTCTCAGGTTGGGAAAAATCACTTTTAGAAGAGAAAGAGAAAAAGCAAATGACATAGGAAAAAAAAAAAAATAGCAGAAAATAATAAAAGAAGTTTTAAATTGACAGTAAACTCTGAAACATAAAGTGAGAGCTGAGATTTGCTCATGTCAATCAAGAGGAGATAACCGTGCAAGACAGATTAAGTGTTAAACCGTAAAAAAAAATATATATAAAGCCAAAAAATTTATGAACTCGACATGTTTTACAAACGTAGGTGTGTATATCTATTTCTATGGGGAAAAGTCTACCGATCTAACTTAGAGAAATGTGTGTGCGTGTGTGTCGGATTTTAAGTGTATGTGTGCGTATGTCTGAGTTTAAGTCTGTATGTATGTGTGTGTGTCTGTGTGTATATGTATATATATATATATATATAGTGTGTGTGTGTGTGTGTGTGTGTGAATTGAGAAAGATGAATCTGCAATTTAGCATCTACTCTGCATCCACTTTTATAGAAAGGAAATTTTACACTTTCATTTTAGCGGATTTTCTACTGATCTGACTTAGAAGTATGTCTTTAAGAATGTCGCAGAGAACATAGTGGTACATAATACCCCTTCATATATGTCAATGGGATCGATGGATGCTAATCTTCATAATGTGCTGTTGTGTCAAAGATCTTCTCTCGCCGTGTCTCAGTGTGGTGTTGAAAATTATTTTGAATTGCTCATTTCGTATTCCACATTTCCTTTTGATGTCCGCCGTTAACGACTTATCTCTTTATGCTCAGAGGATGAATTTGTACTAAATTTAGAATAAACCATTTAATTTTATATTCTTTAGAAAATGTTTTGTGGTTTGAGGCCTACCGGTATCCGTTGGTAGGATGCAATATTCACATAACTGCCTTAAGTGACTTAATATCTTTTTGAGTGCGAGATTTTACGTACGCATTGTATCGAACTGAAATTTTTTTGTCATTTATCTTAATATCAGATATTTCAAAATAGAAAACGAACAAAAAATATATCTTCATTGTTTATATATTGTAAAATATAATATAAATAACTATCTTACTGCAAATATTCAGTAGCTATTTAATTTTCTTTTTAAGTTTACAAAACATATTTAAAGAAATGCAAATAGGAAATTTTATCTTTGACTTAAGATATTTATCATGACTATATAAAGATGAATTGTATGATAATACAACACATTATATAAATACGAAGGACAGCCATTGCAACTACACCATGTGGTCAAAGAAACTGCAAGAAATAGCAGCGAAACAGCACGATATCATACTCTGAAAATTTAAGTAACGAAATGACATATTGCATAATCTAATTCTTGGTAAGCTAGTGCCTAAAGAGATGATAAGTCCAGATTTTATAAGGAAGTGATCATAACATAAATCTCAACGGTCGCTTCGTCTCTTAAAAATAGTGGTCTTATTTGTCTTATATCTAATCTTACCTTTCCTGTGAAATTACTATAGCTGGAGACTCAATTATACAACCTTAACTCATATTACACTAGAAATTGTGGGTAATATTGGTAAACATCGATGAAATCAAATACATGGCTGTATTTGTTTCTAATGCAAAATTCAGTGTATGTTATATACAACAAGACGATACCTAAATATTTTCCTTGTTGATTTAATTTGATATTCAAAAGCATTTTACCGCTGAAAAGTAAAGAGATTCGAAAACATCTACAATCTTCAAACTAATGGCAACAAAATACATGGCAAGGGATGGAGACGTACACAAATATTCACACACACAGAATTTTAATCGTCATATTATGTATGTATATATATATATATATATATACACACACAAAACGGACACACGACGCGCACACGACGCACACAAACACACACGCACGCACAAGCAACACACACACGCACACACGTCTATACAGAGTGTTTTAAAACTTACGGTCTATTTCAGTGATATCCGAACGCGAAAGAACGGGTATCTCTTGTAACATGGAAGATTAAGGGCCTGCATTGCGAAGGCATTATAAATAAATTTGAGAATTAGATTCATAAAAGAGGTCTAAAGACAAAGCTATTCATGAGTTCTTAACGGAATTTCAGAAAACTGGGTCTGTGATGATGACTCAGAACTGTATGATCAATAAAATATAGAGAAAAACAATCGAATTGGTTCGGTAAGCATTTGAAGAGGAACCACAATTATCGACTCGTAGGGCAGCTAAAATGTTAGAAATTCTACAAACATCACTCCACAGAATACTGTGATGCGATCTGGAGAGAACAATTTATCACATTCAAACTTTTCGCAACATACAAGAAGAGTGTTATCCGCGCAAATCAGCGATGATCACAGAGCTTAGTGATCAAATTGAAAGTGACGATTTAATCAACAAAAGTCTGTTAAGAGATGAAATGACCTTCCACATATGTGGAAAAGTTATCATAGCTGTCACCTTTTGGTGAAACGAGAAGCCAATTGAATTTCTTGACTCGAAACGAGATACATCAGAAGTGAATGTGTGGGTCGGTAAGGTGTATGGACATTTCTTCTTTGCAGAGACTGTGGTCACATGAACTGTATAGCTTGATATCTTTAACAATTCCTTGAACCGCAACTTCTTTGCAAATGACATTGACACAGTAGCTTTTTAAAAGGATGGAGCACTGTGCCATTTTGCAAAGTTTGTAAGTAATTATCTTGATACATGTTTCCCTCGTCGTTGGATATGTGGTGGAAGAAAACAAGCATGGGGTGCACGCTCACCCAATTTAAAACTATTAAATATTTCCCTTTATATTAAGTCTATGAGGTAACTAGCAGAAAATTTAGAGATGTAGCAGTGCTTTGAAATATTATTACTGGTGCAATTTAAAATATAACACCTGAAATGATGGAAAGTATATTTCAGGAAGCAATTTATTAGTTTGAGCTCTTTAGAGACACTGACGGTCACCATATAGAGTAGTAATTTTTTGCAGCGTATACTTTAAAATAAATATATTATTCAAATTTAAACCAGTTGTTCTGATTCTTATTTGTAGCAATGCGGGTACTGACTAAAACCCTTAGTCACCATAGTGCCGTATATATATATATATATATATATATATATATATATATATATATATATATGTTTAATTATAATAAAGGGTTATATGTAACAAGTTGCTTAAACCACATACTGAAAATATTAGAAATAGCAGCCAAATAGGTTACCATTACTATTACTACAAAAATAAGTCTCCACAAACAACAGTATTTGCAACCCGTATATGGTAAAAAGAAGGAAGACAACGAAGTTACACAGTCTACTTTGGACCAATTATGGACGACCGTTTCTGGATTAGAATCGAAAATTCTTTTCCTTATCAACATAATATTTCCCATATTTTCCTAGCATTTCTAGATTTATGGGAAATATTATGTTGATAAGGTAAAAAATTTTCGATTCTAATCCAGAAACGATCGTCCATAATTGATCCAAAGTAGACTGTGTGATTTCGTTGTCTTCCTTCTTTTTACCATATACGGGTTGCAAATACTGTTGTTTGTGGAGACTTATTTTTGTAGTAACAGTAATGGTAACCTATTTGGCTGCTATTTCTAATATTTTCGGTATGTGGTTTAAGCAACTTGTTGCATATAACCCTTTATTATAATTATATATAATTTTTACCGAACATGGTCCTTTCCATACCGAAAGACTACTAGGGGAAATTTATTAATTTTATTAAATTAATTATATTTCACCCTTTATATGTATCGAATATATATATGTATATATATATATATATATATATATATATATATAAGAAAATATACAGGGTAGGAAATTTATAGAAATTTTTCTACTAGTGTCAATAGAGAACATATTTTTCATATAAATGTTTAAAAATTTTATATTACACTAATTTTATAGAAATGTATATATATATATGTATATATATATACAATATTAAAGATAAAAATTACCCCGAAGTAGCAATAGCAATACCTTTAATTCTATAATTGTATACTGCCTATTATGACCAACACGTTTCAATTGCACCGATTAGTAATCGTTGCAATTGCAACTGTAGTCTCTTCAACAACTTAACTTGATAAATCTCGGCACGGTCGCTTAATGATTTTATTTTATAAACTGCGCGTTGTATATTGAAGAGTTGTCCGATAAGTTAGACGCGAACAATCTCTATTTGAAGTAGTTATTGGATAATCATTTTCAGTCCATCATTTCAAAACCTTGTATTGTTTAAATGATAATTACTCATTTATATTTGGGAAATGTATATTTCCTCATGTGCAAGCGTCTCAACGCTTGCTTGTGTCTAGAATTTATTACATTACCCTTGGATGAGAAATTTCCTGAAAAATTTTTCTGCACATAGATCGCATCTACTGATTCCAGGTCAGCATCGTTTTGCAGTACAGATTACCATCCCCCCATTTAATCGTATAGTCCTTGTTATTGGACTTGAAAGACCAGATTAATTTTGCTAAAACTCGTTTGAGACCTATTTTTGTCCTTAAATGAACTCAAATGATTTACAAGTCTCCCCTAAAAAATTTATGATGTCCCACCTATGTCCCACCCTCATATCTAACAATACATCTACATATTACACTTTTAGTTTTACACTTACAGGATTCCCGTTTACAACAATTGCAAAAATAGTCTTTTACATTTCCGTCAGATTTAGTTTCAATTTAATCATTGATTGTAAAATTAAATTCATTTCCACCAAGTTCTCCATTACTATTGATTCCTTTAGATAACGTTATCTTTGTTCTATTTCTATCTGACCTTTTATTCGATTTCACGTAATTGTTTATGTTAAATTGGGTTGTTATCCTTTCCGCGACATTTAATTTCTTAACGTTCCCGTCTATTTGAGTTTCTTTATTCCGTTTGACGTGATTATGCTTCGAATTTATTACGTTATTCAGATGGTAATCGCTTTTTTGGAATTTAGATATCATTTTAATATTATGTTTTACTATAATTTATGCAATATTACGACTAAGACAATAACCCAATCTAATTTTATGCCGATTAAAACTTTTGTAATATTTGTGGTTTTCTTGGAAAATATCTTTGAATTGCTATATTAAACAATTTGGAAAAATTGTAATCGACCTGTTTACCAGACAGAACGATTAACCATACAGTATTCTTCGAGTTAAGATCATAATTTTAATGTTTATACCCGTTTTTTGAAGGAGTAAGTATTCTCGGATTTCGAACCATTTTAAAGTTAGTGTTTATTTTACTTTTATTTTTATTGTTAAATCTTTTAGCCGATTACAGATTAAGAAAATCTGAGATTTTATTAGAGAATTCTACATCTTCATTTCCATTAGCAGTACGATAATTTTTAACCTGGTCATCAACTATATTACTACTTTTCCTTTTGTTATAAATATAATTGTTCCTCTTTTTATTCTCACTATTAAAATCACCCTCTCTTGTTGTTTTATCAACATGAATATTTGATGTTAAATCTCCATTACTACATTTGTTATAAGTAGAGTTGTTTATAGTACTAGATTTTAGGCCTGCAATACTAAAATTACTATTTAAATCTGATTCGATATTTGACTTATTAAATTCAATTTTATCATTAAAACCCGCTTTCCTAAGTGCCAAGTTATAGTAGTCTTCATTGTCATTCGCTGACAATTTTGCTTATTCTAGACGAAATATTCAGATTACAAAGTAGACAATTCTTCTACTGAAACTATGGTAACAAGTTTACTTCCAGAGCAGAGTGGGGAGATGACTGGTTTGTTTAGTGAGTTTGATTGAATATTTTACGACAATCCTGGGCGCACTACTGTTGTGATGTATGATATTGAGTTGACTTATAGAAAGCCGATTAAACAGCCTTACAGAATGCACCCAACCAAGTTTAAAATTCTTGAGCAGGAAGTCTTTATAAGTGGGTTTCGTACCGATTTGTTATGATTGCTTCCAACATTTATATTTTTGTTTTCATTAGGCTTATATATATATACATGTGTGTATGTATGTATGTCACCCTCCCCCCTCTCTCTCTTTCTCTCTCTCTCTCTCTCTCTATATATATATATATATATATATATATATAAAGATTGACCTCTGTGTGTGTGTTCGCTTTTCACGCGAAAACGGCTGTGCGAATTGCTTTCATACCTGTGATGCATGAATAATTTGACCTCGGATACATAAGCTCTTCGGTCTTTTTTTTTTTATTAAAAATAAATAATATTACTTTATATATATGATTCACTTCTATAAAAAAGAAACGGTGAAATTTTTCATTTTGATTTGCGAAATCTCTAGCTTTCTATTTCAATGTTTTCATTTCCAGTTTTAATTCGCTATTTGCAAACAACTACGATAAATTACTGAAAGAAATAAAAACCATG
Source organism: Octopus sinensis (assembly GCF_006345805.1). Lineage (NCBI taxonomy): Eukaryota > Metazoa > Mollusca > Cephalopoda > Octopoda > Octopodidae > Octopus > Octopus sinensis. The sequence goes on from NC_042999.1 coordinate 171,016,954, forward strand.
GGGAGGAGCCTTTTCGGTAAAAAAGAAAAAAATTCTTAAATTTCAACAATGAGTTTCCCAATCCATGTCATATAGTCATAAGTCATCAAGATAACATGCACAGATGCTCATTCCTTCTGTTACTAAGGTCATGAGTCTCTGGAAAATGGATATTTTTAATGAAATTCTATAAATATACCTTTCAAATCAGGAATTCTCAACCATTTCTTTATCTATGGACCCCTTTAATTACTATTTTACTCAGACGGATCCCCATTGAATCCATACGATGTTTAAAACTAGTTTTATAGAAACTTCTTCCAAAATCCCTATTTTGTTTTTCTCACATTCACTTGTTTAGGTTGAACCATGTAAAATGCTAGAACACGAAACTCAGCCATTCCTTGCAATACATACATCTAAAGCAAAATGATTTAGGGGTCCTTAAAATACAATTGTGGATCTCTATTTACAATTTTGTTACATGGAACCCCAAAAATCTTATATGAACCCCTGTTGAGAACCACTGGTGTAAATTCTTCGGAATGAAGAGAGGCATCTTTTCAGGAAAGGTAGATCAAAATTTAAAAAAATTTATGATTTTTTTCCCTTCTCCCCCTTTCCAATCCGGACTGATTTCGACCCTTTTTTTTCTATTTTGGTCGACGCACTCAAAACCAATGAAAGAAACATTTTCGCTTAAAAAAGAAAAAGGTGAATTTTGGTAAAGAAACCCCACAATTTTCACTAAGAAACAAAATCAAACTCGGATTTTTTTTTCTTGGTGAAAATCTTGTGGGTGTCCTTACCAAAATTTAGCAAAAATTGTTAATAATTTGAGAGAAAAATGTTTGATTTGAGGGAGGTGTAACTGTTAATTCTAGCACATCCCAGGACCTCCCTCCTCGTTTCTTTCTCAATCTCACATCTATTGATGCTTTTCAATATTTTTTTTCCCAGAAACACATTTTATGGAATGATGATGCCAGAGTAACACACGCCTGGTCCATTGCTGCGATATAATAAGCTAAGAGAAAAGACAAATTGGTAATTTCGATTTTTATTCGCATCGCTATCAACCGAGGCCGTGTGTGTAAGAAAAGAAACCATTATCTAACAGAAAATGATGCTCTCAAAAGAAATGCTCTTTTACAAAGCTCTTATTTAAATCCCGGTGGATAAATCCCAGCAAGAATCTTCTCAGGCTCTCCAATATTTTACAATTATATAAAGAGAAAGAATCGGGGGCCAGGAAGTGGGGCTAAAAATAATCATAAGATTTTAGAAATATTCTTTTTATTTTTTTATAACATACATGTGTTTCTGAGGGAAAAATATTGAAAAACATCAAAACATTGAATGAGAAAAAAAAAAAGAAGACAAGGAGGATGGTGTGCTAGAAACAACAGCCACATCTCCTTAAATCACACATTTTTCCCCTCGACCCTTTACAAAACATTTTGCCAACAAATTTCTTTTTAATCGTAATCTACATCGTTTGAAAGTTATTTCTATAAAATTTCATTCAAAAATACCCATTTTCCTGCAATATATGAGTGGGGAAAATGTCGGGTCGCGTGAATTTTGCGAAACTCCTTTCCCCAAACACTTCAAAAAATGTTTTTCTAACAAATCCTTACAAAAACTTAATCTACAGGATCTAAACGATTATTTGTTGAAAGTGTCATTAAAAAATATCCATTTTTCTTCAAGTTATGAGGAAACAAAGTCAGTGGGGGTATATATCTGTAGTTATGCCGAATTTGCTTCCTCACAACTTTCACAAAATTAAATATTTCTTGATGAAATTTTCTACAAATATTCTTCATATGGTTTAGATTCCGATTAAATCGGAATTCATTGTGAAAACCGTTTGTCCCTGGGTGGGAAAAGTAGTTTTAGAAAATTCACAAGATTCGCCTTTGTTATGAAAGAAAAAAGTTTTTCCGATAAATCCCCATAGAATCGGAATCTACACTATCTGAAGCATATTTGTAGGAAATTTCATGAAAAATTTCCATTTTTTTGCAAGTTATTAGGGAAGAAGCATATACATCATAAATGAACATTTATACACATGTATATTTATAAAATATACCTACATATACACACATGTCTTTGCTATGTTTTTTTATCACTTGAAACTCATAGATGCATACTTTTATAATATTTTACACTTAAACCGCCACAGGACAATATTTTTAGAGTTGCTTCTGATAGTGTCTGTCCTTCACTTCTTTAGGAAAAACGATACACATTTTAGAGTCTTTGGCTCTTATTTCTAGCATGATGTTAGGCCATCTATAGGACGATATTTAACATGGATGCTCCGATTTTTATTTGTGATAAAACAAAAATGTGAAGGCTTTGGTGGCTCTTTCTAGCATGAAATGAGACTATATACAGGTCAATTTCATTCATAAAAGGTTCTTAGCTGTCCTTTAAATTTTATATGAGAAATAAAGTGTATTTGAAGTCACTTGGTTTCTGTTTCTAGCATTAAAAAATGACCAGATATGGGAACGCTTTTAATAAATGCTTCTTAAAGTGTCTTTTTCTTTTGTATGAACCCCAACAGCAACAGCAACAACAACAACCCTACGAGGACGAAAGGCAATGTTTGTGCGTGTGTGCAGTTGGAATGTCACTGCAACAATGTCACAACAACAATCTATTATTATTAAACGTTAAAAACTGACAGATGCAGACTGCACACACGCACACACAACGCTGCTGCTGCTGATGATGGAGCCGTTGGTGGCGATAGTGATGATGGTGATGATGATGGTGGTGGTGGTCGTCGTCTGCTGTTGTTGTTGTTGGTCGTCTGTCTTTTAGTGGAGCATCAATGATTATGAAAGTCTCTGGTTTGGGACCAGACATTCCTATACATACATGCATTACATAAACACACATATATATGTATATATATATATATAATATATATATATATATATATATATATATATATATATATAATATATATATATATATACATATGTACATACATATATATATATACACACAAACATACATACATGTATATACATATATATTATATATATATATATATATATATATATATATATATATATATATATATATATATATATATATATATATAAATATACATATATATACGCACAAACATGCATATTTACACATTACATACACACACACACATTTGTATAAATATATACACACACATGTGTATATACACATTTTAGTAAAACTGCAAAATCATCCCAGAACTGTTACATGTTATTTTTTACTTGTTTTCAGTGATTTGAATGCGGCCATGCTGGAGCACCTCTTAATATGTATATATTCAAAAGTGGGTTCATATTTATGTTTATAGCCTTATTTCTATACTTACATTCCTAAATATGTGTGTGTGTATATATGTAAACACGTGTATATATACTGTATATAAATATACACACACACACAAAGAAAGTGTGTTGAGGAATGTTACAACACTGATTGTTGGTGTGTAAGATGCAATGTATGCAATGCAGGTTCGATTCCCGGGTGAACCTATTTACAATAATAAGAATAAGATCGAAGTTTAATATTTCTGAAAATATTTATTTGTCAAAATAAAAAAAAAGCGAAAGAATGACGTCCAGGAATAATTCCAAAAACCATCAAAGAATTTTCTGAAACATCCAAACCAAGAACTTCAAAGACTTCGTTATCATCCTCTCTGAGGAGTAAATATTTTGGATTATCTTCTAATCTCAAGATTTCATTATCTTCAGATGTTTCCTCTTCAATATGTCGAGGTATTTCATAAATATTATTCCCTAAATCTGTTATGAAATACATTCACCAATTATGGTTAAATGAGGTCTTGGAGTATAATATTCCAGAAAAGAAAACATTCTTTCTCCTATTCTTATCTTCCTCACCAAAGACATTTCTCTGAGCCATTCCACAAAACACGAAACTTCCCAAATTCCAATCTCCACCTCCATTATCTTCTTCATCTCCCTCCTCATAACAACATCACCAAAAGATGTGACTCCCAGACCATCCACCCCTTCATCTCCCTCCAACCTTCCCCATCTCCTCATCTTCCCACGACACACTTCATCTTTGCATTTCCCATCTTTGATATCAACCACACCCACATAATAAGGGTCAAAGATGGGGTCAATGCAATAATAGTAATACTTGTTGTTCTCCCATCTTCGGTATTTCTCGTCTCTCACTTCTTGAGTTATGTCTCTAATATAATGACCACCACACACGAGTTGATCGTCGTTGTATTTATAAATCCTGTTGTAGTATTTCTCAGTTCTGATGGTTTTTAAACGACAGCGATCCCTGTTGAAGATCCTCATTTCTCTCCCAAAGGCGACAATGAAACAGTCATCTGTCCACCGACATATGTCCAGTGGTGGTAGTTGTTGTTGTTCATGCTTGATGTCGGACACCACCAACTGTCCATTGGCCAGATTACATATTTCGCCAATGACAAGTTTTTGGTCATTCTCCTTTTCTTTGAGTCGTAGATTTAGATTTCTGATATAAGGATTTTTCGTGGGTAAACAACAGCCAGACGACCGGTCCTGATACTTGTAAAGAAGAACCCTGCTGAGTTGAGTGTCCGGGAAATAAAGAGTTCCTTGGAAAACAGCAATGTGAGGGTGACCAGGGAAAGGCAGTCCCCACTGCCATTTCAATTCTCCATATACATCGTAACATCTCAGAATAGAATGTCTCCTAAAGAGGACATAGAAATAAACATTATCCGAGTAGATGTGATGAGAGTAGCCATAGAATGGATGGTATTTTTGAAAAAGTTCTTCACCACATGTGGAATAAAATACCATTTTATTTTCGTTTCCATCTACGACTACAAAATTAATTGGAGTTGCAGCAATGGTGACACTATAATGTCCCAGAGAAATTCTTTCTATAATGTCAGCTTTATCATCTTTGATCAATAGGATATGGACCTCGCGTTTGTTTCCATTTGTGGTTAGAGCTAAACACTTATTTGATACAACATGACATAGTTTAATGTAATCAGTATGGACTTTCATTTAAAGGGCCTTTCATTAGCTCAGGGCATGTGATACACTGAAATTCTTTGTTTTCACGGTAAAACACCAGAAATCCTTTAGAATTCATTGTACAAAAGCAAGAAGGAATCTCAAGGAAAGTTGAATTATTTTGGTCAATTATTTCTCCAGTCTCAGTGAATAATATAGCTTTATTATTCCTGTAGAATATTAATATAGAAGATGTAGACATAGGTAGAATATTAGTAATGTTGTAGCAATCCTCAATATAAATATACTTGTTCAATGTTGGGGTCCATAGCTGGTGGTTATATGATTGCCTGGGCCAAAAGTCTTCATTTGTTCCAATGATATAAAGGACATCAAAATAATCGGTTACAAAAATGTTTTCTTTGCCAACAGAAATATGGCGGCATTTCATGCCAATTTCTCTTGTCGTCACAACACCTGTACCTGATATCCGATAAATAATATGTCCCTGGAGGACATAAAAATGATTTTGGTACACAGAGATGTGACTTGGAATGTCCAGGGAATTGGTATCCACCTCAAATAACTGCTGGCCATCCACATTGTAACAGGTAACCCTGTTAATACTGGAAACAGATACGAAGCATTCTTAATTGCTTTTCTGGTGCCACACCCAATATAAACCAAAATATTGTTCAATATGTGTGCGTGCGTCGTTGCGTGTGCGCATATGTGAGTCAAACAAAATTACTTTTGTTAATGTTGTTGCTATTATTGCAGCCACTGTCAGACTGATCAAATAAATCTATACTGATAGCCATTTGATTTATAACTATGGAATTAAACTGGAGCATACTTTTGCTATAGCTCCAAATTAAGTTCAGAGAACTTATTGCTTGTTTCCCCGAACATTTGCGCGAATATCAATATTACCATCCAGAATGGCAACTAACCCTAAAACGTGGGCTATCTCACCATTATGTAATAAGGATTAACGAATTAATTCTGAAATTCTTTGTAAACGTTACAGCCTTGGCTATTTTCTTTTTCCTTCATTTTATCATGGAAGCAGCATTTTGTAGTTTATCTCTTTTACATACCGTTTCCTATTTGAAATTAATAACTGCATTAAATAGGCTGCGTTGCTCCCGAAGAAAAGTAGTAATAAGCATCATTGTATATTCTCATTCAAATAATTATCAGGATATGTGATCACACGTGCTTTTGATTTCACAAAATGCCTCAACAAAGAATGCTAATTAATGCTTTCCCCAGTTGTTACAATTCAACAATTATAAGCGAATTAATATTATGATAAGCCTTAATTATGCATATCTTAAGTTAAATACATAATATCTGAGGCCATGCAGATTTCGTTGCATTTTAGTTACATGAACCAAAGGGAATTTTTCTCTATTTTCATATACAGAAACTCTTTCTTCCTCCCACTCTCGTTCTGTAATTTGCTCCGTTATCTGCATCCTTCTGCATGCATTCCTGCCTTCACGAACTTATGCATGTGAGAAAGGTCTGCGTTTATATGTGCAATCGTGTATGCGCATGTGTTTGAGCATATGTGTATGCACTTATAATTAAATGTATGCATGCAGTTAGGATTCAAGTCTAATGCTAAGAAATAAACTTGCCGGAGAAAAACATCGCTTTTCGGAGAATATTTCATTAAATTTACAATCTCTCTTCACGGAAGATAACGACTGCTACTGTTCAATAAAACTGTAAAGTATACGATCCAAAGCACAAGACTGCTTCACAAAAGTCGAAGAGAAGCAACGAGAAGATTTCGAAACTGCCAGCAGTTAACGACTTTCGACTCCATTTAATTTATAATAATATAATACTAGTAGGACCTGGGGAAATTCCACGATGTAAGTCATTATATTTGAAAACTTTACGTTAATATATTAAATGCAGGAAAGGAATTTCAAACGGCGGGGAGGGGAGATAATTTTTTTGAAATCCTACCATTTAATCAAAACCATACTTTCAAATATATTTCATTTCTGTTGCTTATCTATTTTTATATCTAATTTAACTCCCTGTTTGGATATCTATTGATATATCTTTAGTCTCTATTATCTAAATATCCATCTATCTATCTATCTATCTATCTATCTATCTATCTATCTATCTATCTATCTGTCTATTTATCCGTCTAATTAACAATCATATCTAATTTTCATTCTGTCAATGCATGTATCTGTCTACTCTCATAATACCGATATACATTGAAACCAAATAAAAAAAATGGATAATGCCGATGCCCCGGCAACACTTCTGCCCTTATTCTGGATCACATAAAAGATAAAAATGTAACATCCACAACTATTTGCAAACTAAGATTATTTCAATTTAATTTAACAATCTTTTGATACATCTTTTAATGCATAAATTTATAGACCTTCATGACATTTTTTCATTATGCTAAAGAATTCGATGCTACATGTTATTTGATACAACAGAAGGATGATATTGACATTCTCCCTCTTTTCAGTCTGTCTTCCTTTCTTTCTGTCTTACTTTCTTCCGCTCTATCTTTCCCTTCCTCCTCCTCTCTCTTTCTCGAGCATTTTCTTTTTCTATTCTTCACTAAATCCACTTTTTCCGTTCCTATATTTTTCTTCCTTGCTCTCCCTTCTCCCTCTTCTCTGTACATATCTTTCTCTATACGAGTTATAACCTCCCTTGGCTTCACACATGGAGAAGTCAGTCAGGCCACAGAAACAAGCAGAATGATATAGAAGTTAGCTTCATATTTGCATTTGCGTATATTAATCACACCCCACACTTTTAGCTCCCAATTTCATTCGATCCTTTTCAAACTTGCTGTCACGTTTGAAATATTAGCATGCTCTATATCGCTCTCTCTCTTGTTACAAATCTTCCCCTCTGTGCTCGTCAATTTTGCCCTCATCTCTGGCGTCTCTTTCCCATGACTCATTTCTTCTGTATGTCTCTCTCTTTATTTTAACTCAATGTCCCTTCATGCAATTTTGCCTTCGCTAACATGTATGTGGGAAAGAAATTCTGCATATCCATATGTGTGCATGCCTTTTCAGGGCATACTGAGCTACGCTTCAAATGTAAAGGGGAGTTCTTGAATACTACCTTCATGCACACAAATTTGTTTTGACGACGTGGTCACATGCTAGTTGAAATGTATAACGATACAATCCATATTTACTCACCTCACCCATGGCCAATATTAATCCATTGCCGTTCATCTTTACCTCGTATTTCACCGACGTTCACTTTGCTATTTATCCTTTCGAGGTTGATAAAATGAGTACCAGTTGATGACTAGGGTTCATATAATCGACTCAGCCCTTTCTCTGAAATTGCTGAACTTTTGCCAAAATCTGAACCAATATTACCCCATGGGGAACAATTCTTCCTTTGCTTTCAGTTCTTCCACTCTCCACCTCAAAATACGTTGACTACGTATTTTAAGCACCTTCCTATTAATGAGTCAACCTATTGCCAATATATAACTAGCGCTAAAGAGACTTTGGGCTTCCAGCTTGCATTTTGGAAGAGTTGTCACTATTTATTAATGGTAATATTCTCTGCGAAACCGACAGTAACATTTGTAGCCAGTTACATGTGATAATCAGCGCCATATTAGTTTCGATGTCGTATATTAAAAGCCGTGTTTCCAGTTTCGTAAAATATTATAACCCTTAAGGAAGTAAGTTAAATCATAAGAAAGTGTTGTTTGATATGGAACTAGCCACAAACAACTATCTCAAGTGTTTGATAGGTTTTGTGCCTTTTTGTTTATATAATAAATTTTCATGTGTGGTTCGCGTGTCTCTGTTTCATGTTTTCTCCGATATATTTGCTATACCGTATTTATGTTTGTATTCTTCAACAGCTCTGCCCATTTGTTTATTAGAATATCCGTTGTCAATTAATGTTTGTTTAATTCTATGTATTTCCTTCTCTAATGCATTGTTTATGGGCGAAAATATAAATGGTCTTCTGAGGAGTGATTTTAGACGTATATGTATTCAAAGTCTCAATCTCAGCATGTGTGTTTGCTTGATTCTTCTTGATTGACAGTTACTTTGGATGTGAAATTCTAGTACAGATTTGGTTTTTAAACTTTCCTTTAATCCCTCATCTTCTTTAGAGTATCCCTTGCAACTAGTAAATCGTCTATGTTGCTGGGGTATATCATGTGTTTATACTCTGGTATTATTCTGTTAGGTAGAATGCAAAATACAAGTTCTATAGAGAATCCATGTCGACTACATCAGTTTGTTTCTAAAACTTGGCTTGTTTGTAGCAAAAACGTACTTCACTTGTGCATATCGTAAGGGATATTTTTCAAACGGTTTGCTGGAATCGTGGGTGGTTTTATATCAAAGTATTTATATACGAAATTTATGATTTCTATCATTTCTACCACAGGTACATTCGTGAACAAACGTTTTATATCTAACGTGGATACGGTACTTGCTACATGATCTATTCCACAGCATTACACCACAAACTACAAAAAAAGAAGTTCAATAGAAAAATATTGTGTTGAGTCAAGAATTTTGCAATATTTGGTAATTGTTTGCTTTTTTCAAGTTATAACAAAAGCAGCCTAGATTTCAAATTAGAGGCCATCGTGTTGCGCTGTTTGAAGCCACCTTTTTGTCAGATTTTTTATCCCAGTTCTTGTCCTTAGTGGCAAAGAACTCCTTCACTGAAGCTTCCAACACCTCTTGGATGATGAATCAAATTTTGAACGATACATAGTTTTTATCTGTTTACGTGTGTGTGTCAGATGGAGCATCATGAGTGCAGGAAGTGAGCCATGGATCGGAACAATAATAACTCGGAAGAGGTCCGTTTGGATTATATGCTGTGTGTGTATCCAGTCCAACTCTTGATAAGAAAACTGTAAATGCACAAAAGCGTCGGACATGGATATAGGAAATTTACTAATCCAAAGCATCTGTAAAAACTAATAAGAATACAGAAAATGCGAAATAAAAACGAAATGACTTGAACGCACTTACGTAATCAATGAAACATGTATAAAAAAGATACTCTTCATATATGCACACACACACACACACACACACACACACACACACACACACACACACACACACAAACACACACATTTCCCATTAATGCTAAGATTAAATACATTTAATGTGTACATTATTTCATATGTACCACTGCAAGTAGAATGGAAAGCATGAATGGACACATTTTAATGCATTATTACCTGCGTATAGTTTCTTAACAGGAATTATACATTTCGCCTATTTTCAAAAAAGAAAAAAAAAAAAAAACACTTGTTGAGAGATTTTATTTACCATCTTAATTCAAGCCTGGATTTTCAGCTGAATTGATTTACAAATTGGATTCTTTAACATTGTAGAAAAAACTCTAAGGAGATAACTCAAATTTTAAATGATCATCTTGTGAAAATTTCTATAAATTTGCTATCCAATATGTTTTAAGGTCGTGAATGTGCATCGTGTATTTATGTTTTTGTGTATCGTGACGCACAGTATAAAACCCAATGGCTACAAAATTATCTTCTCTACTACGAGAACTCTGGTTCGATCTGAGTCTGTTGCATGAAAACAAGTATCTGTTTCCTTATTATTCTTATGGCTTTTCTATCTGTAAAATAAAATAATTATCACTAAAATGTTAGCTTTATTTTAGCCATATGTCATAAAATACTTTCTTCAACAATGAAAATAATTTATACGATCATAACTAAAAATGAATTGAATAAATGCTGAAATCAATAGTATTGCCGACGCCAGTAGTACAAAAAAACTGCAATCTGTTAAAAACTACGTATTCTCCTTACATTATATTTAAAACATAATCTTAGATGCGTGTTAGTGCAATCCTATCACTTATACAGGTTGCACCAGGCAATCGAGAAGAAAACAAAACACTTAAACAAAAACACCAAACAAGGAACCGGCATATTCGCCACGAAAGAGATACGACACACACAACTAAATATTTCAATAAACACACTATTGAACAGAAACGTGCTCGCTCTAAGGAACTATACCAGCTTTGCACAGTAAGGAAAGCGACTGAATTGAAGGCTCACACTGGCTACTATCTAACCTCTCATAACAGTCATACCAGCTGATGCCAACGTATTTTGTAGTCCTGAGTCAGCAGATAGTTCCATCTGAAGATATATGGAACAGTCTATGTCATTCAAATTATAATGTTAAGAGGTATCATGATCTTAGTATTACATGCCAATACAGTTCTTACGAAACTGTCTTCTCTTATTCAATGGGAATTGTATGCGATATTCTTGCGCGTCACATTTCTTTACTCTTTCTTATTCTACAATGTCCATCATTCATCCACTGAGGTTGCTAGTGATGATCCCCAAAGCTTCATAGATGACCACGTTCATTTTGACACTTCTGATAGATGAGTAATTATGTGTCTTGGTCGTAGGTAATCTGTTTCTGTTAAGGGCCTCCAACTTTTACGAAGAACTCGTAGTACAGGACACAGTCAAGAAGCTGGAAATTTTCGAGCCTTATGTTTTGCAGTCAGAAATACAAGTACGACTTGCGTTTCCAGTTTCTGTATCAAGGTAAAGTCTGCCATGTCGATTTGTTTGTATATGTTTCAGAGATAAATTGGCACCTGCCGCGGAACATTACATCAAGTCGTCTTCCATTTCTGTCCCGCTAAACTTCTATTTCAAACTTTCGGCACTCTGTGTATAAAGCGATAAAAATTTGTGAAATGAAATCCACCTGACCAAATGTCACATCTTAATTAGAGAGCTTGCTCAACATGCTTCCATGGGTCTTATTTGAATGGTTTTCATAGAAATCTTAATTCCAAAGTCTGTGATGTTAGTTTCGAAAGATATCAAAATCTATAGAAGAGAACGGAAGAATTATGCACAAACCACTGGCAACATCGCTATCAGCACAACTGCATAACATCTTATAATCTCTATATGAAACAGTTCTGACAGAATTAATCATTTTCCTAATTTCTCTAAGATAAAATTTCGTTATGAGATTACGGTAAAACGACTAATATGATGTTAAAATTTATTCGAAATGTCGCTGAAGACTAAAAGATTATATGAAGATATATCATATTACGTATTGAACAAGAATTACCCGTCTCTGTATATTTGCCATAGAACTGCTAGAAGATGCAATATACATACTCACAAAAATAATAAGATAACTTAAGGAATACGGATGGATAACAAAAGTAGAGGAATATATCAACAAGCTGCACCATAAATTCACACGTTTACTTGGTATCATATGTTAAAGATTAATAAGTTTACATCACAATGATATCCAACGATATGTTTATGTTCAATGAGATCTAACGATATAAATTTATATTCACTAATGTGATCCAACGATATAAATTAATGTTCAACGTTTCTACATTGCAAAATCTTGAAGGAAAAATACCTACAAAGACTGAACTTAAGCAATTCGTTGAAAATCTTATTTATGGATAAGAACAATGTTATGTAGTTACCATTATTCAGGAATTTGCATTTAATTCACGATCTATACATTAGGGGAGGTAAAAACCATAAATACGTTATCCCCGTAAAGAAATCCTTTTCAAGGTCTCAAATTATTTTACTCAGGATATGGAATAAATAATAAGATTTTAACTATAATGAAGCCTGGTTGAATGCATCAAGAAATTTTGTTCTCACTCTGCTTAGAATTTGCATAATATGAGACATCGAGAAGAAAATTTATAATTGGGGATTTGGAGATACGAATTCATCTAAACTCGGTGACAGTCGAAAGGAGTTCTTTGCCACTAAGGACTATGAAAGATGAAGATTAAGGTGAAATGAAATGTAGTGATGAACCTAACTATGTTGATTTGTTACTTAGAAAACTTGCAACAAATAGATTGGTTATTACTTGATATTGTTGCATTTATTAGTAAGAGGAATAGTTAATGAAATGCCCTCATTGAATTTGTTGACAAGAGCTTACCGGTTGCTGTGCTGGCATCATACTTGTGTTACGCACACATCCTGCTTTTCAGCTATAAATGAGTATTAGAATGCTACATATGTTAGTAATGTGTAAAAATTCGTAAAACAAGATTGCATTGTGCAGTAGAGAATGTATAAAATCGGAGAATATAAATATATAAAAAAACTGGTAATTTACGATGCAATGTACCTCGTAACACGCGCACATACGTTACAAATCTACACATACAAAATAAGACAAAATGGATACCATAACATAGATACATACACATAGATATGCTCCACACGTATTTACATATATTACATATAGTGCCGAAAAATAATTACTATAGAGACAGTCACATGTAGACAAATACGCAGACGTTTGAATCGATGATTGAATCATTATTTGAACAGCTGTTGAGAAGAAGTATGAGATTTCGTCGACAACCGGTGATTGGAAAACACTTAATGTGACTATATTATTGTTATTACATTTAAATGGAAAATCTCAAATACTCACTGCAAATAGCTATTCGTATTTGACAAGTTAGAGTTTACATTGAATACATAATCATCACATCAATATTATGTTGGTTACTTTGCATCGAGAAAAGTTTTACTGCATTGTCATTTTTGGCCATTACCATTATTCAATATATTACACACTGAGAACTGAAAAACAAACTAATATGTCGAATTAACACGCACAGAATAACTCGATCATTAGCGAATTGTAATATCATTATAGTAAACACAGATATCAGCAAACGATTTTTCTTGATGACATACATATACTTGGATTATTGGGGAAATGGAATGGCGAAGTGGATATTGGGGATTCTTCTTAACCTGTGAAATTTTCACGTACAATCGGTCACTGATACTGTTTCTACTATCTTGTGTCTTACGCAAAGTCGTGCGTAATGAATTGAATTCTACAATTTACATAAAAGTAAAGATATGACAAAGGTTAATGGTTTTAATGAGTGCATTGACTCCCAGTTTACAAGTGATATGACATTTTGAATCCGTTCTTCAGTACTACTGAAAAGTTCTTTAAGTGTGTACTAAACCACAGATGCTGACAAAACCCACACATTCCTGTAAGGCTAGAATGGTTAGAATACAAATGTTGATAAAATAATATAATTATATGATTTCTTGCGGAAAACAGACAGACTGCACACGAAGATATACATTCACAAAATGCAGATACAATCGCAGCCGTAGGTTGGCATCGCACAAACTTTAAGGAGAGTAAATACTACCAGGGAGAACTACACACAAATATTAATAGTTATTGTCGAAGTACACATGTAAGAACAAATTGATAGGAAAAGAAACGAAAATAAATTAATATTTCTTCATTAAATCAGCAATAACCTACTAGACATTTATATAGAAAACGTACCGATATTCAATTTTGTAACATTAGTAAAGTTTTCATCTGCTTTGATTAGGAGTAAGATTTCAATTTTCTTTCTTCTAATGTTGTTTACACTGGCTGTCAATCAATATGTTGCAATACGATTACTCAAAAGAATTAAAATCCATTCGAGTACCGATATAATAGGAACTAGTAGGGTACATATTTAATTTTTTTGTTCATATAACCAGGATTTGAAAATATTCAAGAAGTTATAAACGAGATTGTGGAATAAAGATTCAGAAAAACTTTCATATATGTTTATGCATATAAGTTTTCCTTTAATATAAATATATTCAATTTAAACAAGAGACGACGTAAATGGATATTTCGTTTCATTCGTATGTTTTCTTTTATCATTTCCCAAAAGAAAGATCAGCAAATAAATAACAAAACCATATATTTAATTAAGAAATGCTAAATCCCATTTTTGAATACACACACACACACACACATACACACAATTGCGAATTAAATGTTCAGAATGTGTGCGAATTAAATGTTCAAAATGTGTGCTGCCATATTTCTAAGGAAGGGAGCTGAGGGAAAGAAAGCATTCAACTAAGCAAATATCGAGTGTTAACTACACACAGGGAAGATAAATCGAATAAGCCACAGGTTAACACACTCATATCTCTTCTACTGTTTACTCTTTTACTTGTTTCAGTCATTTGACTGCGGCCATTCTGGAGCACCGCCTTTAGTCGAGCAAATTGACCCCAGGACTTATTGTTTGTAAGCCTAGTACTTAGTCTATCGGTCTCTTTTGCCGAACCGCTATGTTACGGGGGGTCTAAAGGCTATAGTAGAAGACATTTGCCCAAGGTGCCACGCAGTGGG
>NC_042999.1:171034691-171052191 GCF_006345805.1 Octopus sinensis
ACCGGAAGAGGGAGATAGAAAGAAAGAACGAAAGAAATTAGGGGTGATGCAAAAAGTTCATCCCAAAAATGTAAAGCAATATTAGAAAAATAAAAGTAAATGTTAAGAAATTTCGCAATAAACTTGTTTAAATTTCCCAAGAGGAAATTAAGAAATTAGTATTCTCAGATTTGTTATATTGTTGAAAGATAATCCAGTTATGTAAAGACGCAACACATCTCTATTCTAAATCAGGATAAATACTTCCTTATCAGAACTTGATGTGATTCAGAAAATCATGTTCATAAAATCCCGCATATGTACCACACATACCCATGCGCGTGCGCATATGCAGTTCCCACCCCACACGAACCTACACACACACACGCTAACACACACAAAACTGTATGCGCAAAGGGAGCCTTAATCTCCCTATTTGTGACTGCAAATGTTGTTTATTATATATATAGCATGCGTTTACATATGTGCATATATATATACTGCCTCGGTTCTCGCGGTTAAAATATGTTTGCTGGATAGACCACGTGGGTGGAATGGGGAGTGCAGAATTTTACGCCTGCGCATTTTGAATTTGTTGACACTGTTAGTTGGAGTGGTTCATCTGAAGCGACAAGTCGCTGATAGGTAAAGTTCCTTCTTTTTAGTGTTTCCAAATCCAAATTAAGAAATTTTGAGCTGACGAAAGAAATGCTGATTTTACTTGGCTAATCTTGAAACGTTGACGTACTCAAACGATCTATGTACTTGTGATATTTTTCTGTATTTACCCCCAAACCTTCGTGAGCTGTCTAGAGTAAACATTATCTGAGAGAAATTTTCTTTAAGTAGTAGAAATGGTAAGAAAATTTTTTTGGCTGCTATTTCTACTAAGTTCAGTATGTGGCAAAGTAATTTATTTTACTAAGCCCTAATTATATAATGTAATATATATATATATATGTGTGTGTGTGTGTATATATGCATGTATAAGTATGTGTATATGTGAGTGTGTGTGTATATCGGAGACCCCCTTCGGTCACGCATGACCATGGGATTGTACCTAGAAAGTTACCCTCCGAGGCACAAATCCGGGCAATGTTGTTTATGGAAGACCAGCAGTTGCCCGCCTTCTCTCCACACCACCAGTGTTATCCAAGGGAAAGGCAAAGGCCGATACAGTTTGGCACCTGTGACGTCGCAACTCATTTCTACAGCTGAGTAAACTGGAGAAACGTGAAATAAAGTGTCTTGCTCAAGAACAGAACACGCAGCCTGGTCCGGGATTCGAACCCACAACCTCTTGATCCACTGCCACGCACCTTCACTATATATATGTATATATATATATACATATATATATTCTGAGGCAGGGTCTTGCACATACATTGCACAGACATTGCATATATATATATATATATATATATATATATATATATATATATATATGTATATATATATATATCTATATACAATGTCTGTGCAAGACCCTACCTCAGTAAAGCTGGACTCAAGAGTCATCTTCGTAGTCATAAAGCGTAACAGATGAGAGACAACCTGGCCACCGGTGGTGGTGGTGTAACACACCATACTAATCATATCTGTCGGGCATGTGGAAGAGAGTGTAATTCGGTAGGAGGACTTAAACGACATGCAAAGGTACATGAAGCCCAGTTACAACTACAGCCGGTTATAACCGGTAAAGGTATTAGTAGCCAATTCTGTACAAGACATTATAGATCTTTAGCTGGGCTAAAATGTCACATTCGATCACAGCACCAGTAACAGTTAAGCTTCGTGCAATGGCCATACTCGATAACGAAGGGGCAGCCATAATATATAATATATATATATATATATATATATATATATATATATATTGGCTTGCTCGCTTAGCCAGCGGGGTGGCGTCATTTGAAGGCTAAAACAATGCGTAGCGCATTGTGACCAGCGATTTGTAGCAACATCTGATAGCCTGGCCGGACACGGTGATCATGGTGATATATATACACTAGCAGTTTAGCCCGGTGTTGCTCTGGATTAAGTTAGGATTATTTAGCTAATGAAGCGTTTTGTGTCAAACCAAACTATCTTACACCGACGTCAAATTTGAGCGCAATTCATTGAAATTGGTAAATATTTGGCTGAAATTGGGTTGCAGACAAGTTGATTGGGAAATCCTATAAGGAATCTGTTTATTGATTTTTCACCCCAAATAGGGCTTAAGCGAATACAACATTGCTGATTCAAAAAATCTATATTTATACTTTAAAGTTGGTTTTCACACCCAACCCAGTTCTGCAGAATCAGTGTCACGACGGGAACGCATGTGTTGAGAGTTTGACCGGCAGTGTTGATCAGGTTGCACATGCCGGCCCTTTCGAAAGTCCACAATCTAATCCCTCTTGGCCCCTAGGTTGGGAACCCTTCCGGCAAGGAAAATAGAATGTCCAAAAGGGCTCCAAATCCTCTGTCAGAAGAAGCTATGTTCGGATGGCAACTAAGCCTTAACCTAAGCCTAAGCTAACCTAGCGAAAGGGAGCCCGGGAGCCTCTAAAAGGCAGCGACTAATCCCTATCTTGTTCTAACCCTTCCTAAGTGTACTATCGGTCAAGGCTGCATCGAAGATCTGCATGGGAGAAGGTTGCATGAATGGTTTGCACTGGATAAGGATGCATCGAAGGTTTACATTGGAGATCTGCAGTGAAGAAGGTTGATTCGAAGGTTTGCATTTGGGATCCGGATTGGAGTAACTTAGGAAGACTTACCAAAAACCTTAACAAAAAATAAGCTGTTGTTATGATGCGTGTACTCTTTATCCCATCTGATTTGTTGTTTTGAGTGAAAACGTGCCGTTTGAGGTGTTCCACTCATTGGATGATAAGTTTGTTTTTGAGGGGAGGATTAAAGCAGTGATTTATTTCTGGTATCATTATATCAACTAAGATTTTATGGCAGGAGATAAGTGTCAGCGAGGGCTATCCTTTGTTTTGAGTCACAGAGTTGTCAATGATCCATCAGCTGTTAAGGTACACGTTCGGTAAATTCCGTAAAGATATTTTATTTGTTTTTTGAACTGGAAATGCACATTTCGTTTGATGTCAGCATAAACTCAAAAAGAGAGAAAATGACAGGGTCGTGTGTGTATGTTGATGGTGGGGTGAGAGATAGGAAGTGTGTGTGTATGTGTGTGTGTGTGTGTGAGAGAGAGAGGTGTGCATTGACGTGTGTGTATGAGGGAGAGGAAAGTGACAGCGTACATTTTAAAATTTATTTTTCCTCGCATCTTTTTTAAAAGATGCGAGAAAAAGTAAATAAGTAAAATTAACGCTATCTCTCTCTCTCTCTCTCTCTCTCTCTTTGTCTCTCACACACAGTAACACACATTTTCTCTCTCTTTTTCCGACAACACACACATTTCTCTCTCTCTCTCTCTCTCTCTCAGTCAATCACTCACACAGTCAAAAAGGATGCGAGGAAAAATAAATTTTAAGAATATACGCTGTTACTCTTTCCTTCACACACACAAACACGCACGCACACACAGCTTACATTTAAAAAAAATTATTTCTCCTCGCAAAATTTTTGAGTGAGTGTGTGAGTGATTGACTGAGAGAGAGAGAGAGGTGTGTGTGTTGTCAGAAAGAGAGAGAGAGAGATAGAGAGAGGGAAAGTGTGTATTGTTGTGTGTGAGATAGCATAAATTTTATTTATTTACATTTTCTCGCATTTTTTTAGTGTGTTTTGAGGGATCGAGAGAAAGAGACGGACGTTACACTACCACACTCTCTCTCAGTCATTCACTCATTCAAAAAAGATGAAAGGAAAAATAAATTTTAAGAATATACGCTGTTACTCTTTCCTTCACACACACAAACACGCACGCACACACAGCTTACATTTAAAAAAAATTATTTCTCCTCGCAAAATTTTTGAGTGAGTGTGTGAGTGATTGACTGAGAGAGAGAGAGAGGTGTGTGTTGTCAGAAAGAGAGAGAGAGAGATAGAGAGAGGGAAAGTGTGTATTGTTGTGTGTGAGATAGCATAAATTTTATTTATTTACATTTTCTCGCATCTTTTTTAGTGTGTTTTGAGGGATCGAGAGAAAGAGACGGACGTTACACTACCACACTCTCTCTCAGTCATTCACTCATTCAAAAAAGATGAAAGGAAAAATAAATTTAAGAAATGTACGCTCTCTCTCCCTCACACACACAATACTGTTCGCCATTGCAAGCAGTACAACGTGTTGTTTCCAAATTTCTGGCGGATTTTCTCACAGATGGTACACAACTGTGCCTGAGCCTACAATACAGTGTAGTCGACAAAATCAAAAACAATGCACATGCGCGAAATTCAAAATATAAAATCGTGACATTTTACCTATCGCAACCTATATAATATATATATATATATATACTTTATTTTAAGCAGCAGAAATTTCAACAAAATCTGTTACTCTGAGTTTCTCGTTGCCGTTCATCAGACAGTTTCTGCTAGAAAAAACTGTCTGATGAACGGCAACGAGAAACTCAGAGTAACAGATTTTGTTGAATTTTCTGCTGCTTAAAATAAAGCATATTACTCTACCACTGGTATTTGAGTACTCTTTTTTCCACCTTGTTTCACATTTATGTGTTTACTCCGGTATATATATATATTATATATATATATATATATATGTGTGTGTGTGTGTGTGTGTGTGTGTGTGTGTATGTGTGTGTGTGGAGAGGCGCAATGGTCTCAAATTTCGAATCCACTTTGGAAACTTTCAACAGAGCATTGGTGTTCTCACTTCTCAAAGTTGCTGTTGCCTTACTATCTTAACAAATCTTTGTCCTCGGAGAGTGCTTTGTTTTTTGAATCGATGAAATTGATATCGAGAAGCACTAGATCTGAGCTGTTCAAAGGATGGAGCACCCTTCACCAGCACGGTTTTTCAAGAGGTCAATGACTGCATGCTACTTTCAGCGTGGAACCCATTATTTGTCTGCAACAAAAAGAACAGAAAGAAGAATTAATACAGAAATAGCGTTTCTCTACATGTAGATTTTCTATAGCCTGTACCAGCTAATAATGTCATGCCGACGTTAGCGTTTCTTTCGATACACTATTCATGTCTGTGTGTATTTCAGAGAACGAGTGTGATAGTATGTATATATATATATATATATATATAGATATATATATTATAATATATATATATATATATATATATATATATTATATATATATATATGTATATATATATATATATATATATATATATATATATATACATATATATATATATATATATAAATCAAAACAAATCAAAATAGATGCCATCAATGGAATTTGTATCTTTGTGGTACCAGTGCCGGTGGCACACAAGAATCCATCCGAACGTGGCCGTAGTCAGTACCGCATCACTGGCCATCGTGCTGTGGGCACATAACAAACACCATCCGGTCGTGGCCGTTCGCCAGCCTCATCTAGCACCTGTGTCGGTGGCACATAAAAAGTAGTCAGTACCGCTTGTGGTACCAGTGCCGGTGGCACACAAGAATCCATCCGAACATGGCCGTAGTCAGTACCGCATCACTGGCCATCGTGCTGTGGGCACATAACAAACACCATCCGGTCGTGGCCGTTCGCCAGCCTCATCTAGCACCTGTGTCGGTGGCACATAAAAACACCATCCGAAGACCCGGCAAGACTAGTCAGGCCATAAACCATGGCCCCTACCTGGGACGTAGTCAGTCCACCTGTGCATACCTTCCTCCTTGTGATACTTGTGAAGGCCTGTTGAGGCAAGTGAAAATCAAAATCAAAATCAAAATCAAAACAAATCAAAATAGATGAACATCAATGGAATTTGTATCTTTGTGGTACCAGTGCCGGTGGCACACAAGAGAAAACCATCCGAAAGTGGCCGTAGCCAGTACTGCATCGACTGGCCTCCGTGCTGTGGGCACATGACAAACACCATCCGATCGTGGCCGTTCGCCAGCCTCATCTAGCACCTGTGTCGGTGGCACATAAAAACACCATCCGAAGACCCGCAAGACTAGTCAGGCCATAACCCATGGCCCCTACCTGGGACGTAGTCAGTCCACCTGTGCATACCTTCCTTCTTGTGACACTTGTGAAGACCTGTTGAGGCAAGTGAAAATCAAAAACAAAACAAATCAAAATAGATGAACATCAATGGAATCTGTATCTTTGTGGTACCAGTGCCGGTGGCACATACTTTGTGGTACCAGTGCCGGTGGCACACAAGAGAACCATCCGAACGTGGCCGTAGCCAGTTCCGCATCGACCGGCCTCCGTGCTGTGGGCACGTAACAAACACCATCCGATCATGGCCGTTCGCCAGCCTCATCTGGCACCTGTGTCGGTGGCACATAAAAACACCTTCCGAAGACCCGGCAAGACTAGTCAGTCCACCTGTGCATACCTTCCTTCTTGTGACACTTGTGAAGACCGGTTGAGGCAAGTGAAAATCAAATCAAATCCAATCAAAATAGACAAAATAGATGAACATCAATGGAATTTGTATCTTGTGGTACCAGTGCCTGTGGCACACAAGAAATCCATTAGTGCTGTAGTCAGTGCGGTGGGCACATGACAAACACCATCCGATCGTGGCCGTTCGCCAGCCTCATCTAGCACCTGTGTCGGTGGCACATAAAAACACCATCCGAAGACCCGGCAAGACTAGTCAGGCCATAACCCATGGCCCCTACCTGGGACGTAGTCAGTCCCCTGTGCATACCTTCCTTCTTGTGACACTTGTGAAGACCTGTTGAGGCAAGTGAAAATCAAAAACAAAACAAATCAAAATAGATGAACATCAATGGAATTTGTATCTTTGTGGTACCAGTGCCGGTGGCACACAAGAAAACCATCCGAACGTGGCCGTAGCCAGTACCGCATCGACTGGCCTCCGTGCTGTGGGCACGTAACAAGCACCATCCGATCGTGGCCGTTTGCCAGCCTCATCTGGCACCTGTGTCGGTGGCACATAAAAACACCATCCGAGCGTGGCCGTCTGCCAGCCTCGTCTGGCACTGTGTCGGTGGCACATAAAAACACCATCCGAAGACCCGGCAAGACTAGTCAGGCCATAACCCATGGCCCCTACCTGGGACGTAGTCAGTCCACCTGTGCATACCTTCCTTCTTGTGACACTTGTGAAGACCTGTTGAGGCAAGTGAAAATCAAAACAAATCAAAATAGATGAACATCAATGGAATTTGTATCTTTGTGGTACCAGTGCCGGTGGCACACAGAAAACCATCCGAACGTGGCCGTAGCCAGTACCGCATCGACTGGCCTCCGTGCTGTGGGCACGTAACAAGCACCATCCGATCGTGGCCGTTTGCCAGCCTCATCTGGCACCTGTGTCGGTGGCACATAAAAACACCATCCGAGCGTGGCCGTCTGCCAGCCTCGTCTGGCACCTGTGTCGGTGGCACATAAAAACACCATCCGAGCGTGGCCGTTTGCCAGCCTCGTCTGGCACCTGTGTCGGTGGCACATAAAATCACCCACTACACTCTCGGAGTGGTTGGCGTTAGGAAGGGCATCCAGCTGTAGAAACACTGCCAGATCTGACTGGACTGGTGCAGCTTTCGGGCTCCCCAGACCCCAGTTGAACCGTCCAACCCATGCTAGCATGGAAAGCGGACGTTAAATGATGATGATGATGATGATGATGATATATGTATATATATGTATATATATGTATATATATGTATGTATATATATGTATATATATGTATATATATGTATATTATATATATATATGTAATATATATATATGTATATATGTATATAATATATTATTATATATATATATATATATATATATATATATATATGTGTGTGTGTGTGTGTGTATGTGTGTATTGATTAACATACAACTTGTATTACAGGACACTGTATTCGTTAGCCGCAGAATAATTAGGAAGTAAATTTGTGGCGTTTTTCGGGACTATTTTCTGCATATTGTGGTGATGTGCAGCATACATGGTCGCAAAAATATCTTGTCTCCTTTGCTCTTCACTGTAACACGCATTTTCTTTTCTCCAACCATTCAGTAAACACTGCATGTTTATATGTATAAATGTATATATATATATATATATATATATATATATATATATATAAAGATAATGTCTGGACGTGTGAATGATTGTATGTGCGTACTTAGATAAGTAAGTTAAACAGGCTTACATATGGGAAGAAACATTTCGTTCACTTGGCTTTACTGGTCTGTTGTACTTATCAGTAAATTGAATTGAATGTGCTGATAACTGTTACGTTTAATCAATCAAATTTTGTTATGCAACGGGCCACTGCAACACGTTCTATTTCAGATATATGGAAGATTTCATGGAACATTTAACAGATGTTCAGAAGTATAGATATCTTCTCAGAATAAAAAATGAGCTAACCAGTCCTAGTTAAGTTATCATTTAGTAATTGATTCAAGGTGTCTGATATATATCTTACTGAGAAGGCTCGCGACCTTTGCCTCTCTAAATTGTGGAAGGTTGATCTATTTTATTCCAATCCGCCGTCAAAACACCAAATTCGTCATTATATATCGGAATATTCTCGCATCTGCTGTATTAACTATAGCAATAGATATTCATTACCTGAATGCACAGTGAATACAAGTAAATGCCAATTCTTCTGTTCCACTCATGTATGCAAAATACAGAAGATATCTATCTATCTATCTATCTATCTATCTATCTATCTATCTATCTATCTATCTATCTATCTATCTATCTATCTATCTATCTATCTATCTATCTATCTATCTATCTATTTATCTATCTATCTATCTATCTATCTATTTATCTATCTATCTATCTATCTATCTATCTATCTATCTATCTATCTATCTATCTATCTATCTATCTATCTATCTGTCTAGCTATCTATCTATCTATCTATCTATCTATCTATCTATCTATCTATCTATCTAGCTATCTGTCTATCTATCTATCTATCTAACCACCTAGCTAGCAAGCTAACTATCTAACTATCTATCTGTGTGTTTGAGAGAGAGAGAGAGAGAGAGAGAGAGAGAGAAAATCAGAGACAAACAGACAGAGGGAGTGAGAGAGAGAGAACGAGACAACAGAGAAAGAGATAGAGATAGATGTCACGTCTTGCGGAAGAACACATCTCGTCGCTCAGTTAATGGGACCGTGAATCCATACGCCACGCACTCGGCCACGAAGCTGTCAGCACAATGAACGTACATGATCTCCCTACTGAGTTGATTATGAGTGTCTGCCTTGTGCTTGTGCAACTCTTTCTCCTTCCTGTTACCACATGCAAGATTCCCGAAAGGATGTCAAGTTCTTTTTGCAACTACATTACCATCTGGAGACATCATATCCGTTCAAATGATGGATATAGATGGTTTACACAGACAGACACACACACTCTCTCTCTCTCACTTTCGCTCCTTCTCTCTCTGTCTCTGTCTGTCTGTCTGTCTGTCTCTTTTACTGTCACACACACCACATATACGCGTGCGCGCAACTCTACATAGATGGATTTTTGATTGAAATTGATCATTTATCTAACGAAGCCTGCAGCTTCTTCTTACTAGTTCTTTGTCTACTGCTATTGTAAAGTTGTATGATTCTAATGAAATTCTTGTACAATAAGGATAAAATAGTCATAAGTTTATTATTGTTGACGTCTTTCTTCTCACCCTTTTCATGCAGTCGTATCATCGTAACTTTAATCCTTAAATCAGAGTATGTTTCCTCCTGGAGAATAAGTTAAAAATTCCGTCACTTAATCCGAAAACAGGATTAAAATATGTTCTGTTATTGCTGATTTTTGTCCACGAGCGTATTATCTATTGAGCGTAAGGGATTACATGTCCATTACGTACACTGTCGTCTAAAATCGAAAGAAAATTCACTCATTTTAACAGCAAACTGAAAGCCCTGAATCCGCAAGACGCAAGCTTAAAGAAACGAGCTGCGATCAGGTGTTTGAACAGATTGCACTACCTTACGTTCAGGATCCTCAGACTAACACACTAAAAGCTAGGTGTTAATGTCTGCGCGTGTGCAAGTTAGTATTAAATTAACTCTAAAGCCACAAATCACTCTAATTTAATGACTGACAAAGAGAAGTATGTCCCTAGCATATGAAGCCGTATCGCGATTTCGAATGTTGGTGCTGACATCTTAATTCTCATCAGCGGCTTTCAATACCTAGGGTTAAACTCAACTTCCTCTACCAATCATATAAGAAACACCGTTTAAATCATATGCTGATTTTATAAACAGTGTGAGTGTAAACAACTATAAATTCTCTCAAATTATTACCATGTTGGATTTCATCACGAAGGAAACCATCTTGATGAGGGGGGCATTGTGTTTCTGTATTTGGAATATTTAAAACGCCACTAATACATTTATTGTACCCCTAAAACGGCCGCAGATGATATCCTTTACCCAAATTCACCTGAATCTGTATATATTTATTTTTTCTCCCTATGTATATACCTAATTTCGTCCGAATTTTAAAATTTTGAACTCTCATCTGACATTCGTATAAACATCAAATTCTAAATAGATTCGAACAGTTCGTTTGGAAGCCTTTACTTCGAATTTTTATCTCTTTATTTGTCACTTCTCTATTCGATACCTGAACCCAACGTTCATCATGCATAGTTTTCACATATGAGTTTTACATATAAATTTAAATGTATATTTCGTTGTGTGCTTCAAATTATGCTTTGGAATTGATATTCATTACCTAGATGCGTTCCTTCCATAATCTCCCTTATGTATATAAATGCATACATACATACATACACATACACACATACACGCGTGCCCCCCCACATATATACGAGACGGACTCCTTTCATTTTCTGTCTACCAAATTCCATGCAGAGTTTGGTTGCTTCGTGGCTATAACAGAAGACACTCGCTCAAGGTGACACGCAGTGAGACTGAACCCAGAAGCATGTGGTTTGGAATCAAGCTTCATACCACATAACCAAACACACACGCACACACACACATACACACACACACATATATATAATTATATATATATATATATATAATTTTATATATATATATATATATATGTATATATAATTTTATATATATATAATATATATATATATATATGTATATAATTTCATATATATATATGCACTCGTGCTAAAAGCATTTTTAAATGGCGGTGCCCCAGCATGGCCACAGCTTGTGAGCTGAAACTAAGTAAAAATAAAGAAAAATTATAAAAAAAAAATAAATAAATAAATATATATATATATATATATATATAATTACACATGCACTATATATTCGCATGCTCAATTGACGCATATATACACATCGTTGTAGTTCATAATTGTCTATATAAGCTGTATAGTGAAATGTATAGGCTCTATAATCTTCTCTCTGAGTGTTTACGTGTATTGTATTATATGCGATTATAAGTGTTTGTATGTGTGGATACTTGTTTCTGTGAGTTTGTAAATAGGTGAGAAATACTTAGAAATAAATGTGTTCTATTTCTGAATATTTCTTTTCGGTGTGAGTATTGAAGCAATTTCACCCTAGAGGCATCAATTTAGATTAAGACTTTAAATTGAAGCCAATCTTTTGCATCTCGCACTTTCAAACCCCAAAACATTTTTAACTAAATCACCATGTTTCTGTACGCTGTCAACCGTAATAGCATGTTGAAAGTAAAGCCAAATTCCTAGGAGATAAGCAGGATAACGAAGCAGGAAAGATAATTTAGGGTGAGTAGTAAGAGTCTTTTCCATCTTCTTTACCTGCACGTGTTTTGTGTCTATCTATTATCTATACAATAGTTTCAATGGTTTCATCTCTGTTAGTCTTTAGGCGTATTGATAGGTACATACATACATACATACAGACATACATACACACATACATATATGTGAGTATGTATTTGTGTATGTATACAGATATATGTATGCCTCTGTGTGTGATTATTGTGTATATATATATATATATATATATCTGTCCTATCGAGCTCTATATATAAATGCTTATTTCCACGTTAAGTTATAAAGGCAATTTTACATTAAAATGATGCATTACACTATACTTTTGGTAGTGTACGAATTTATTATTTTTTAACAAGAATAGTACTTACATTAATTTCTAAGTTTCACTCAGTTAAATCATCATCGGCCTGTAATACTTTGAAGTTCATCTTTTTTTTATACAGACTCTAAAGTTAAATATTTCTCTGGCAGGTGGATCTCCGTTGAATGATAAATAGGTTGTAGGATACGCTGCGCTGATGGTGGTGAGGTTGATTAAATTCACACTTGTGTTATTGCTCAGAGTTTAAATTATGTTATTGTTCAGAATTCATTCATGCACATAAGGTTTCTACTCAGGCGTGTCTATTTATGTGCGCTAGCTTGAGGTCATAGGGTCGATATTTAGGGGTTCTCAAATGAATGAGCATAGGTGAAAGTGTTACTTGGTCAGCAGATATGTAACTACGTTTAGATATTGTTGATTTTATTTGGAGACCAGTGAATGTTAATGTGTGTATGTGCATATGTATGTATGCATATACATACATGCTTGTATGTAAATACATACATGTATGTATAAGTTTATACATATGTATACACCCACACGCGCGCGCACACACATACACACGGTTCAATATAACTAGCCTAAAAAGGTAACTTGTACATGCATTATACGTAATAATGCAAACGATAATTAAAGCATACTTCATAGTCGTCCAGAAAGGTGTGCGTCAAGACTTTTTCGACATAACTACTATAAATTAAAATTTTATATACACGCTGAATATTTTCTCGTACCGCTGCTTTGAAATACTTGTGTTATCAAATGGGAGAATTAAACATTGACGAAAAAAACTTAAACGGTTCAAATTAGTTTTAGATCTAAGAGTTAGAATTGAAAGAAAAGAATGGAATAGCAATACAATGGCGGAAAGACAAAAAGAAAATATGATAGGCGAATGAAGCAGCCAGTCTGTAACAGTATTGCAAAGCTACATTGTTGGAATATAAATGTCAAAATGGAATTCACATTGTCAGCTTCAGAAATGACTTGCATGTTTATATTGCTGTGCTTCTAGGTTGTACTAGTGATTTTCATGTTACTTGGTTGCTTTCTTTTTCTGAAAATCCCAGCTTTTCCAGATTGTTTCATAGTCATTTACTCACGATATCACTTGCAGCATAAATGTAAATATACATTCTTTATGCAGAAACTACAGGTTTGGTTTTGAAGCGATTGTCCATATTTATTTTCCTTCTTTTGATTCTCGGATAACTATTTACATCAATATGGCTGCAGATGCGTATGACGGCTCATAATTTATCTCGTCTGAACCGAACAACCATATCTGGCCTGCTACGTGTGCTCTTGGTAAACGTTTTGATCGGGATGTTCCACCGATATTTCTTGGGTTATTGCTTATGCCTGTATTTAAGATTAATTCAACATCTCTATTTTGGAGGGCCTTGTCTATTATTTTAGCGACATTGTAATGTGGCATTGGGTAGTATTAACTTGGTGACATTCTTGCAGAATCTGATCACTTGAATGATGTTTTCTAAAGAATTATGACATAGTCGATATATTCGTTTGCCTCTTAGGACTCCTCAGTCTTCATTGAATGTTTTATATATTGTTTATTTTTTCGTAGTAACTTCCCTCTCTTGCATTGCAAAGGCGTAGCCTTCAAATGCGTGATATGATATAGCGGTCACGTGTCCAAGAAAGGCTGTAGTACATGTTGCTATTACCTTCCAATCAGCTGAAAGCATAACCAATCATAGTAATTTTTAGCTTGGTATACTGAAGGCTTCACATACAGGTCTTCTTTGTAGTAAGTTAATCAACCGGCTCTGGATTGTTTGTTAGGTTGTCAAGAATTAAAGTGCTTCTGAGAAGCTCACTGCCCACAGGTAGGATTTCTATTTAACTTGCTGCTTCTCTTTAGCAGGTTCTGTCTGAGGAAGATTGTACGACCTTCTATTGCTTTCTGACCGACCTTAAATCTCAACCTCTTTCCTCTCTTCTTGGATAGAGCAATTCGATATCGCTGTCTCTGTGAAATTTGCCAATTAACGCCAGGACCATGTAGGTTTTAATGTCTCTGCGGACGATTTTCTCTAAAAACCAGTCAAGTATCTCTAATATTGGTATCAGCATTAGAACTGTAGATTCATTACAGGTTATTCTCTTGTAAGAAGTGAGTTCCAACTGAAGAATGGTTTTACGTCTGATGAATTATTCTCGGGTGACTATCTTTATTCACAGTGCATTTATGTGGTATCTTTTCATCAGTGTCTTAGTATTTGTAGCATTATTTGTATGGAACGGAGGAGATAGAGAGATAATTGATATACAGACTTTGGTTTCCGGGGACTAATTTTCCACGTTCAAAAATCAAATATTAAATATTGTTGCGTTTTAGCAATATAAATTTTAAGCATAAACCAGATCATTTACAAAAGTATTGTGAGTTACATTGGCATCTTTAGCAGTCGCAGACCCACGCATGTAGACTCTCAACGTTCATAACAGAATGATAGTGGATTTGATGCCGTATTAAACAGAAATGCAGAAAAACTAATACTCGGAATATCTCCTTTAATTTTCCACTCTCTTTTGTATGAGCAAAAATTGTTGCCTAGGTCGATGTGATCTAACTTAGCTTTTACATATGCTAAGTGTAGAGACTTGAATAACCATCACTTGGAAGTAAAGTGCAATGTTCTCTTATAATCAAGCCATTCTGTCACAAGTTTTTGAAGTGTTTCCTTCTTTCTACACTAAAGCATTGTTTATTAAATGTTGTTGAATATCTCTAGTAGTCTCCCTTCCTTCTATCAGTCATTGTGTTGTCCAGTTCAAAAGAGACAACTTGAGTACAACTGGTACTTAACGTTTAAGTAAGCCCTGGACAGGCGTAACATATTACAGGCTATGAAACTTGATATAGTGATTTACTAGAAGTAAAATATAAACATACTTTTGCAAATCATAAAAATGTCAGTCGTGTATAAATTCGGTTAAACCAAATTTACAGTTTCTTTATGCTAAGTCTAATTTGATTCAAGTTTATACGTTGGTTATATAAATTATCAAAACACACACATACACACACCAGCACGCATAAACACACACACATTAAAGGCTCTCCGTAAAATGTACCCCTTATGTAGCAGAATTCAACTCATAGGTCTCCTTCACCCTTCGATACCTTGTGTGGAGCTATGTTGAAACTTTCGGGATCGATTGCCTATAATATAGTGTCGATGGCAGTACAGTATTCTTATCAAACTGTATTTAGTGAGAGTGCGTTAAATTTCAAATTTGTTTTTATCATTCCACAGAATGATTCAAGAACTTCTTGAGAGGGGACTTTGGTAACTGCAAAATTTTTCTTCCATGTATGTATGTGCGTATGTATGTATGTATGTATGTATGTATGTATGTATGTATGTATGTATGTATGTATGTATGTATGTATGTATGTATGTATGTACGTGTATGTGTGAGTGTGCGTACGTGCTTGTATTATCTTATTTGTATTATCTAATATTTTATCTCTAGTAAATCACTACATCAAGTTTCATAGCCTTTAATATGTTACGTCAATGCATTTTTTATTCAAATGAAACTGATCGAAGTATCAGATATGAATATCGATGGATTCACAATGACAAAATTATATTTATACATCTAATATATATTCATCTATAATTCCAACTTGAAGTACCTTATTGCAGTTCGTAATTAACGTGATATATTTTCTTAATCTTTAAAGCTGATAATATTTCATTCGATCTACTGAACTCTGACAACTATTCTTACAGTTTTTACGTTTCGATTTTAGTGAAACAGGGCTAAACACTAAATATATTACTCCTACAAGCTCTTCCAAGATGTTAGATTTATTTTCTCAAAAATGCTACTAAACGCATCAAAGAAAGTGACATCGCCACAATCTCAAAGAAGGAGAGTGATTAATGCAAATTAAGTGATAGCGATATTTGAACGTTTACCACTAAATGTATGTTACAATGTTTGCTCTAAGAAGGACAGTATAAGTGAAGTTTTTGAAGTGGCTCTGAATCTATGAAAACAGGGCAGAATAATTATCCTCAACCTATGAACCTTTTCTGAATTCTCACAATGAAACTCTACTGTAGATAGCCTATATCAAGGTGGTGATATTAAACTTAGTTCCAGATTGTGTTCAACGTCCTAGAAAAAAGAAGTCAATCTGATGGGCTTCCATTCAGATTTCGACAGTGAATTTCATCAAAGAATCTTTGGTTATTCCGATAAAATTACAGAACACGTTACTTAAAATGTCAACGCTGTGGAGTTGAACTCATTGTTTCAGAAAGAACATCTCAACTGCAGAGACAATTTAGGAATCTATAGGCAGAATTCAGTTACACATCAGGACCTGTAAGAGACTAAAAAGTGGAATAGCTCAACATTGATCCAGCATATGTAGTTTCAATGCCAAACTACTATATTGTTTCAAGCTCTTGTCTAATAGCAACAAATTGAATACTGCGTGACAATTACATTTTTATAAATCTAGTTGGATAATGTTCTCAAGTCGTGTTTTCCTACAACATCAGTATTTTCATAAAAAATAAATTTAAACGACTTTTAAAGATTAAAAAATATATATATATTGAAAAATAATATTTCGGAAACCTTTATTATTATGAAGATCACTTCACTAATTTCATTGCTTGAATATAATTAATATCTTATGAGATATTTGTAAAAAGCAAGTTTGTTATTTTAAATTTAATTCTATCATAATGAATCAAGAAAAATTTCATTTAAGTTATTTCGAAAATGTATGGACAGCGTTTAAATTTTTTAATCTTATAATGCAATTCATTTCATAAATTAGAAATATAGGTCATATCAATTTTCTCTAAGTTGAGAAACTGTTAATGAAAATTCGCATTACACATTCATGCAGATGATATTCACATATCTTTCCTCTCTGTCATACGCCGCCATATATATATATATATATATATATATATATAATATATATATATATATAATATATATATATATATATATAATATATATATATATAAAATAATAATAATAATAATAATAAATTGAGGGAATATTATTCCAAACTTACAGGAAAAAATTCAATTTAGAAATGCTAAATCAAATTTCACAAAATATGATATATCCTCGGGAGGTCACTGTCCTCTGGAGGACACTTGTCCAAAGCCACTTTGACTATTGCTCTCAGCTATGGTCACCATCCAGTGTCAAGTTGATCACAGAACTTGAGGCGATCCAACGAAGCTACACGAAGAAGATAGCCTCTGTGCAGCATATAAGCTACTGGGAAAGACTCAAGAGATTAAAACTCTATTCCTTGGAGCGTAGGCGAGAAAGATATGCCATAATATACATCTGGAAGATCCTGGAAGGACTTGTCCCAAACTTTGGCA
>NC_042999.1:171054691-171097191 GCF_006345805.1 Octopus sinensis
TTGACGGAAACAAATATCTTTAATTTGTTTCTGATGTTGGTTTCAAATTTTGGCACAAACCTAGCAAAATCAGTGGAGGGGTATATCGATAACATCAACTTCAGTAATCAATTGCAACTTATATTATCGACCCGAAAGGATAAAAGGCAAATTTGACCTCGGCGGAATTTGAACTCAGGATGTACAGATGGACACATTTATTTCTCAAAGAGTAAACAGTACTTCGTCACTGAGTAACTTCGAATTGTGTTTTTCTCAGGAAGGGAATGTTTTAATGAAATATGGAGACTGATGTGAACTTTCCAGATTTTTATACTAACTATAGAGTTCTGAATAGATATATCATTAGAGAGCACATGCTGTTAGAAATATAAGGGTTTGGGTGCAGTTTTTGTTGTGTAAGGGTAATGTGTGAATTTAGTCCCGTTTTATTTTAAATCTTGGGTATTAAAACACATATTTCAGTATAATTCCCTTACGCGTATATGTCAAAGTAGAATGATTATCATGCGATTCCAATTTCGTTTTGACAACGCACAAATTGATCTTTATGAGTAGAGGTTTAGGTGGAGTTTATTGGAATTGCGTATTAAACTCCTCTATAAATATATATATATATATTATATATATATATATATATATATATATATATCCTAAAGTATTTTAGCATTTACATTCACCAACAATTAGTAAACACAAATCTTTAGCCGAAGAACGAAAGCAAACCAGTGTCGACACACAAACATTTTTCTAACATATCGTTCTGCAGTATTTCTCGGCTGGAGACTGTCGTGTCGTAAAATTTGAGTCCTGTGTAAACACTCTGTTTCAACGAATACACATACACGCATATATATATATTATATAAAATCCGTTCTGTCTGTGTGTGTATCTTCTAGGATCTCGGGTATCCCCCAGCCGATTGCGCTCAAATTTGATATGTAGATACCGACGGTATCAGGGCGTAAGTCTTGAAAAAATTACAAAAATCGATTCCAGGTGAGAATGCGATTGTTAAAGACGTGGGAACGTACATTTGTACGCGCAAGTACATCAGCTATTGCGATCGATACTAAGCGTACTCGAGAAAAATGCACGTGCAGTTTGCGCAAAAAAGCCGATCTGTTTGGTGTCTCAAATTTAAGTTAAATCAGTGTTTGTCAAAAGGGAGGCCTGTGGGATGGTCGGACAAGTTGTTTTGAGAAAATTTGGTTTAAATGTTTGATAACTCAGCACCGTCCATTGGACGGGGGAGCCTTTTGCTCGTTTATACACACACACACACACACACACACATATATATATATATATATATATTAGAAGAAATGAGGTAATCAGAAGATCGGATGGTTTATATTTACAGATATTTATTTATATATTACATTTTTTACATATATATCATATCACTTAGATCATTAGCGCTTTCTCCCATTCTAGTGGGGTTTTCAAATCAAAATAAGTTCCTTTGTGGGGAATTTAATCATTTTATAGAGTTTCGTAGTGGTGGGAAGGAATATAAGACAGTACAAGAGGGTGAGTTGGAAGAGGAGAAAGTGAGAGAGAGAGCATGTGTGTATGTGTATGTGTGTGTGTGTTTGTGTTTGTATCTGAGGTGAATGCTAAAGAGAAAGAGGGGAAGGGAGAGGGAAGAAGAAGGAAAGAATTTTTTGGTCTGCTGGACAGAATATTGTGTTGATATTTATACCACTATATATATATATACACGCTTATACATGAAATATTTGAAAAATAAACTTTTATCGGTTCAAAATGAACAACTAAATTACACCATCTTAAGAGCGAAATTCTCTTCAGAAACTAAAACGAAATTCTTTGCAAAAGAGTGCGGAGATGGTAGATGTAGGATCTGCAGCAACCCCACCTACAAATACATAGAGAGAAACAGAGAGATGAGATTTAAAAGTGGTGACATATTCAAAGTAAATGCAGATATTATCTGCAAGACGCAGAACATTATATACTGCATAACCTGCCCCACGTGCAAGGAGAATTACGTAGGTGAAACTGGTAATTCTTTGTGCCAGCGAGCCAGGATTCACCGACAACATATTCGGCAGGAAGAACTACGCAAAATACCACTAAGTACACACCTAGCTGCGTTTGGAGAAATAAAATGTAAGATCTTTCTCTTCTACAAATGTCCGAAGAACGACACCTCTTTCAGGAGGAATATGGAAAAATATTTCATAGCTAAGTTCTCCCGAAATTAAATGGCTGAAACTTTACTCATCATACATTGAAGGACAAATCTTTCGATTTACAATATAATGTAGTAGAACATTTAATATGTGTGTGCGTGTATATATATATATATATATATATATATATATATATTATATATATATGTGGTGTGTGTGTGTATATATATATTACCTGTTATATACATTATATTATTTTTGTAATTTACTTGAGCCTGCTATTTCTGTTTCAATTGTAACTAATGGTAACTGGAACAGCTTCAATCATCATCATTGTTTTAATGCTCACATTAATGTCATTCTAATTTTAACCTTTCTATGATATGCAATTTTCAAGATGGTGTAATTTAATTGTTCATTTTGAATCGATAGAAGGTGTTTTTTCTAATATTTCATGTATAAGCATGTATATATATAGTGACATTGAAGGACACATCTTTCGATTTACAATCTAATATAGTAGAACATTTAGTATATGTCTGTATATGTATATATATGTGTGTGTGTGTATATATATATATATATATATATATATGCCTATTATATACATTACATTATTTTTATAATTTACTTCATCTTTCCTTTTTAATTGTCACTTTAATTTTAACTTTCCTATGATATACAATTTTCAAGATGGTGTAATTTAGTTGTTCATTTTGAACCGATAAAAGGTTTCTTTTCAAATATTTCATGTATAAGCGTGTATATATATATAGTGGTATAAATATCAACACAATTTTTTTCCCCTTCCTCCCTTATTTTTCTTTTTCGTTTTTTGTCTCTCTCCCCTTCTCCAAACACACAGACACACGCACACACACACGCACACAGACACACACACACGGACACACACACGGACACACACACAGACACACACACACCTCCACAAAACGATCATAAAAAGTGGAAAGAATTCTTAAACCCAAAAAGGCATTTGACCATCCTCACAATGATAAAAGGAAATATAATTTATGGCCTACCTCCCCGCCACCACTCACTCAGTGACACTGTGAAGTCGTCAAAGCTGAAATTCTTAGAACCCCCTTGGAGTCAATATTCTGTCCAGCAGACCAAAAATATTCTTTCCTTCTTCTTCCCTCTTCCTTCCACTCTTTCTCTTTAGCAATCACCTCAGATACAAACGCACACACACACACTCACACACATACACACGCACACGCAGACACACACGCACACACACATACACACACACACAAACACACACGGACACACACACACACACAGACATACACACACACCTCCACAAAACGATCATAAAAAGTGGAAAGAATTCTTAAACCCCAAAAAAGCCTTTGACCATCCTCACAATATAAAAGGAAATATAATTTATGGCCTACCTCCCCGCCACCACACACTCGGTGACACTGTGAAGTGGTCAAAGCTGAAATACTTAGAACCCCCTTGGAGTCAATATTATGGCCTACTTCCCCGCCACCACACATTCAGTGACACTGTGAAGTGGTCAAAGCTGAAATTCTTAGAACCCCCTTGGAGTCAATATTCTCTCCAGCAGACCAAAAAATTCTTTTCTTCTTCTTCCCTCTCCCTTCCCCTCTTTCTCGTTAGCATTCACCTCAGATACCAACGCACACACACACACACACATACACATACACACATTTTCTCTCTCTCACTTTCTCCTCATCCACCTCACCCTCTCGTACTGTCTTATATTCCTCCCCACCACTACGAAACTCTATAAAATGATTAAATTCCCCACAAAGGAACTTATTTTGATTTGAAAACCCCACTAGAATGGGAGAAAGCGCTAATGATCTAAGTGATATGATATATATGTAAAAAATGTAATATATGAATAAATATCTGTAAATATAAACCATCCGATCTTCTGATTACCTCATTTCTTCTAATATATAATACCTGTACATCATCTCCAAACCTTCCAATATATATATATATATATAATATATATATATATATATATATATATATATATATATATATGCATGTATGTATGTATGTATGTATGTATGTGCATGTGTATACACATGTAATATAAGTGTGTACGGGTGTACACATATGACTATGAATGGAATTGAACATTGTGAATTATAATGTGGGTATGAAATTTAAATACACACGTACAGTTACAACAGATATGCAGTCAATTACATACAAAAAGAAGAAAGAAAGCAAGAAAGAAAGAGACATATGAGAAAGATATTTTCTGTAAGTAAATATAACAGAACTGGAAAATATTAAGAATATAGCTATTTAGGATATGAAAATAACACATTCTACACGAGTAATGCACACTTTACAATCGGTAGATTTTTCTTGTTGAGCATCGCATAAAACTGGTTCTGAATAAAAGTTTATTTTAAACAATAAGTTGATTGTGTTCTGAAAATACTACAGGTAAAGCGTAATAATATATATTAAAAGTAAATGTTGTTTAGGGGAAAAAATTGTCAAGTATTGGAAGTGTCAGTATATAAAAACTAGGAAATATTTTCGAGAAATACACACTCAAGAAAGAGAATGTGTATTGAAGTTACGTATCCCTCTTCATGCACCTATAATCTTACGCATTGTTTTTAAGAAAAAATAAAAATGATCTCGAGTATTAATACTTACGCAGAATTATAACTTTTAAAACTAAGAAAACCATTCTACATCAAAAGTTATATAAATTCGTAAAATTTAAGACGCGGCGCTCTGCGTATGTATCTGTGTATGCACACACGTATATATATGTATCTGTAAGCGTACCTGTGTATATTTTTATGTATTATACATGTTTGTATATATATATGTATATGTTACATGTGTATACAAGTACGCACACGTTATATATTTAATCACACCTGACCTACCCTTTCCACCAACCTTCTAGTTTATTAATATGCAACTCAAATAATAAATACCGGCACATAAATATAATAAATACATAAATACTATAAATATTGGTTAAATTATTCTAAAAAATGGTTCTGAAAATTCTCGTTTTGGTCCGGTGTTTTGGTCATTAAAACATATTGCTACTAAATCAGATGCTGTTTGAATCAAAAACAATTTTAAACTAACCTGAAAGGTTTCACCATACATTTGTGGAGTACAACTTGATTATTATTATTTAATAAGAATAGTACTGACTGTCACTTCGAAGTTTCGGCCAGCTAAGCTACCATCGGACAGTCCAATGATGGTCTAACTTGCTGAAACTTCGAAATCAGTCAATAGTATTCTTGTTAAAAAGTAATACACACTCACACACACACATGCACGTATGTACATATGTATGTATGTATGTAAGTATGTATGTATGTATGTATGTATATTTATTTATACACACGCAAGCACACGCACACAAATACACACAACTGCAGAACTTTAACCTATACCTCAGTCGTGAACAGTCCACTCGGGACAAAATACTGAATACACTACCAATTTTTGACCTAATCAACACACACACTCACACAGACATTTATACATCTGAGGTAATGTTGGGGCTCTGTCTCGCGGTTTATTCTATTGCATCAATTCTAATCCTTATTAAGGAAAAACATACATGCCCAGAGTAAATTAAAGTTAAAATAAGTGTAATTAAAATGTGAGTCTGTTTATAATAAATTATTCATTTACAGAAAATCTAAAAGTATAAAAATAGAGAAATATATAGACAGACGTTATTCACATACAAACGCATACATACATCCATTTATACATGCAAACAATAAAACATATATACATATCTACACTAACACGTACAAAAGCTGATACATACATATGTACAAACACATGCAGGTAAATATAAGTATGAATATATTTACTAACGTATGCATAGATATCTACACACATATATATATACCATGCATCTCTGTCCGTATGTACTACCATGTTTCTAATATACAACTTTGCTTTGCTGGCTGGAAAAAAAGGAAAAGCGATGAGAACAAAAAAAATCAGAATAAATAGTGGTGAGAAGAGAGAAAAAGAAATGCTTGAAAACGTTCCCAATAGTATCTAATAGTGACAAAAGAAGAAAAGAATATTTTAATTATAATTTTTTATTATTTTTATTATTATTACTTAATTATTTTCTTCCATTGCATTTTTTAAATCATTTTGCTTTCATTCATTATTTTATATTCATTGCGTCTATTTATCATTATTATTATCATTGTGAATAAGGCAACGTTGCTGGCAAAATTTTAGCGAGCTAGACAAGATGTTTAGCGATATTTCGCGAGTTGCTAAGTTTCTGATTTAAATTTCACCGAGGTCAAAATTTTGCTCATTTTCAAATTTATATTGCACAAAATAATATTTTTAGAAATTTAATTTAATATTGTAATTGATTTTATTTAATCTACAACTCTGAAATTGTTCCTTCTTTCAACATTTTTTATTTGTATTTCTATGTATTCTATTTTATCCTTATAATAATATTCAATCTATCTATCTATCTATCTATCTATCTATCTATCTATCTATCTATCTATCTATCTATCTATCTATCTATCTATCTATCTATCTATCTATCTATCTATCTATCTATCTATCTATCTATCTCTCTCTCTATATATATATATAGGTGCAGAAATGGTTGTGTGGTAAGTAGCTTGTTTAACAATCACATGGTTCCCAGTTCAGTCCCACTGCGTGGCACCTTGGGCAAGTGTCTTCTACTATAGCCTCGGGCCGACCAAAGCCTTGTCAATGGATATGGTAGACGGAAACTGAAAGAAGCCCGTCGTATGTATATATATATATATATATATATATATGTGTGTGTGTGTGTGTGTGTGTGTGTGTATTTGACCCCCAAGATCGCTTGACAACCGATGCTGGTGTGGTTACGTCCCCGTCACTTAGCGGTTCGGCAACAGAGGCCGATAGAATAAGTACTAGGCTTACAAAGAATAAGTCCTGGGATCGAGTTGCTCGACTAAGGGTGGTGCTCCAGCATGGCCGCAGTCAAAGGACTGAAACATATAAAAGAATAAAAGAATATATATATATATATATATATATATATATATATATATATATACTCAAAATAAGCAACAAGAATAACTTCAGTAATTTGGTACGATCGTTTCACGCTACATCATTTTATTAAATGTTGTAAGTATTACAACAGTTGTAAAATGCTGAGCACTAATCAGCCATTAATAGAGGTTTTCCATTAATACAGAATTTTCATATCAATTGATATCATTATAGAGACGGTATCTACCTTCTCTATATTGTTATCAATTGATTTGAAAATTATGTATCAATGGAAAACCTGTATTAATGGCTGATGTGTGCTCAGCATTTTAAAACTGTTGTAATACTTACAACATTTAATAAAATGATGTAGCGTGAAACGATCTTACCAAATTACCGAAGTTATTCTTGTTGCTTGTTTTGATTATAATCACCCCATGGATTTATATGGATAACACCATACAAAATTCTGGTGCATCTAACTTAAGTACCATATTCATTTGAATCTAAATTTTGCTGAACTTATATATATATATGTACGTGTGTGTGTGTGTGTGTGTGTGTGTGTGTGTGTGTGTGTGTATGTGTGTAATCCTTCATTCATGAATTTTATAAATTATTTTTCTCTAGTTTGACTAGATGTGTTTTAAATTTACCAATGTTTAGCTGGTTTTCAATTGTCGCATATTATTTCGTTGGCGTTAGGAAGGGCATCCAGCCGTAGAAACACTGCCAGATCTGACTGGGCCTGACGAAGCCTTCCAGCTTCACAGACCCCAGTTGACCCGTCCAACCCATGCTAGCATGGAAAGCGGACGCCAAACAACGATGATGATGATGATGATGATTCATCTCATTTATGATGAAGGAGTATCAGGAAACACAATATTCGACATTGTGCTTGTTTGTGAAGTAAAATCCATGTGGCACCCCTTCGAACTCTTATCACCCTGAACAACGGCTTGAACCGAGGTGGGTACGTTACGAATAGAAAATATATGGCGGGTGAATGATTAGTCACATCTGTGTGTGTTTTAATAGATGTGGCGGTAGGTAAGTCCATAATATATAGAAAGAAGAATTTATGAGAAAATCCAGATACCTGAATTACGCTGGGATAAATAGGGAGTTGGACAGGAAATTCGTCTCAACTCATATGATAAAAATTCGATTTTATTGGAAGATAAAGATCCAAAGCAAGAGAACATAATTTGTCTAGAAAGAATATTCACGTCAGATATTGTCGAATGCTCTGCTGATGTCACTATTCCTATTATTGATTTTCTTTAAGGCGAGAAGCCTTTGAGAGATGACGAAAAAAAATGCTACCTGCAGGAAATGAAGAGAGAGAGAGAGAGAGAGAGAGAGAGAGAGAGAGAGAGAGAGAGAGAGAGAGAGAGAGAGAGAGAGAGAGAGAAAATTCTGTAAGGAAATCCTTTAGGCAAACAACCAAAAGTACAACTGCAATTTGGAAAGCAGGTTAGTATGATAATTGCATCAAGTACACAGATTTTGCGAAGCAGACAATGGCTTGAATATGATGCTTTTCCTGAGTAAACACCACAGAGCTTTTGGTGGCTAGTTTGTTTTACCAGGATCACCTAATGTGATCCGTGCTTTTAATATAAGCAATTTCAGTACAACTAGAAGTGAACAAACTGGAAAAGTTGAGACAATAGACTTTTACCATGTTCGGCATTATTAGTAATAGTCACCCGCCACACTGTTTCTGATGGTCATGAGTGAAGCACATATGCTGCCAAGGTTATCATAAAAATAGAGAAATTTTAAATAGTCGAATGGCTTAGAGTATAATAGGAAATTGTTGAGACATATGTAGAAAGTATTTGGCAGTTAAATAATAACAACGGCCGATGATCCAGTTAATGTAAAAACATTTAGAGTTGACATAATTTAAGATACGTGGCCAGAAATACATGAAGGACATTTGGGTTACGTAGGCGTCGATGTAGTAAGCAGAGATTAATTACTTCAGATAGACCACAATTGTTTAAGATTCGGTCTCTCCGCCGGCGTCATTGGTGTGGTATACGTGAAAGATCCACGTGAAGCTATAGAAACTGGTCGCAGCAAACGGTACCTTCGGGAAGAGTTGACATAAGACATATCTCCGCAATGCAAAAAGAATGTGGTCAAATAACTGCTGGTTATTCAAAGAATTACGGACGTTATAGAGACTGTGTGAGAAAAACTTTAATGGAAGCTAACTGGAAGAAATTATTGCTGATATTATTGCTGGACTTAGATGCGAGTGTAGTCTTAGTAACCGTAAACAACGCCTCCAGCGAATGAATTTAGAATATAATGTGTAACCCGGGAATATTAGATAGGTTGGAGATAGGGATTGGTATAAAACATATTGCGATCTGTGGGAAAGTAGGAAAGGACGAGTAAGGTCTAGATTGAAAGGAAGACCATGATTATCGGAGAATACAATAGAAAAATGATAGAGCATTTCTATTTTTGAATGTATTCTCGAGAAGAGTAGATGATGTGGGCGTACAATCAAATGCCACAGCAATTCCCAGCTAATGAGGCAATGTATTTTCGACAATGATAGATCTGATGCTAGTATCACACCGAGAGGCATCATGTGCCTACGGAGGAAAGTAGGCGGCTTAC
Source organism: Octopus sinensis (assembly GCF_006345805.1). Classification (NCBI taxonomy): domain Eukaryota; kingdom Metazoa; phylum Mollusca; class Cephalopoda; order Octopoda; family Octopodidae; genus Octopus; species Octopus sinensis. Next base: position 171,064,534 of record NC_042999.1, read on the forward strand.
CACATATAAAGTAATTACATTATATTAGAAAGAGAGTGGAAGCAAATATGGTAAAATGAGAAGTTAGAAAACATGTAGCTTGGTCGACATAAGGAGAACAAGTTAATAAACGATTACTCGAATTTAGTTTACTTTTCTTTAGTCGTCTTCCAATCCAATATTCCATACACTGAAAAGATTTTTAAATATATTGTGAATGATTGTTAGTGTTTAAAGTTTCGTTTTCTCAGTATAGAATCCCATTAACGAAACATCTGTCAGGTCACAAATTTGCATTTGGCAACATTTCTATAACGATTCGCTCCGAGTATATTCGAATCGGGGAACGAAGAAATAAAATGAAAGATAGAGTGATCGATAGATCATTAATTTTATGGCAATTTTTTTTTTCAAAATGTCGATTTTAATCCGTCAATAAAACTATTTTTGATTCGATTCTCTAAAAATTGACTTTATTGCTTTTCATGAATAAAAGAACGAACTGATAACAGGAATACATGATTAGATAGACAGACAATCATATATGTGTGTATGTATGCGTGTTTGTATATATGTATGTATGTCTCTATGTATACACTTATATATACATATATGTGTGGGTGTGTGTGTGTGTGTGCGTGTGTATATACAAATATTTGTATATATATATATATACACATATATATGTAAATAAGTATATGAATATGTATGTCTATCTATCTATCTATCTATCTATCTATCTATCTATCTATCTATCTATATATATATATATATTATATATATATATATATATGAAATGTGGTACGTTAGTAAAATGCGTCAGTGTATTTGTTGAAGATAGAAAGAGAATGGGACTGTGAGAGAGAGAGGAGAATGAATAAAAGTGTTGCTATTGAAAGAAAGAAAAATGTGAAAACCATCTTGGTGCTATGCATACGTAAACATGAATTTTCTTAACATGTGTATCATTTACTAGTCACGAGATACTATAAGTTAAGAGAATCGGAGGTCGTGATTTAGAAGACATTTCCAAGATTATTTGTAATGGAAGAGAAGCAAATATTCATTAAACCGGAGTCGAAATTAAAAGTTTGTTCTTGTAACTAATTTTTGTTTTTGCAGTCAATTTCGGATCCTGTAGCTGGGCCAATATTAAGTATTTGAGATTAAATTTACTTACTGTGAAGGAGTGATGCTAGAGCGGTGAAATCTTTCTTGGATTGATTTCAAATGTTCTTATCAATAACTGCTTTGTTTCTTCTCCGATAAATTGACATCCGACTCTTCGAAGAAGATTTAAATGCAATTGTCAGCAACAGAGGATGCGGCGGCATCATCACTGCGCTACTGGTACCCAAACAAGTGGGGCTTTTTATGTTGGGGAACAGATGATATTCAGATGAGGCCAAATAAAGAGAATAGATGGGGATGATCAACCACTTCAAATCCACAACTTCGCACAACAGTCATTGAAACCAAGGCCATGCGTGCTAGAGTATTATCCCCATGAAATAAGACGAATTCCATCTTTTGTCCTGGGTTTTGCTTTTGATAGATTTTCATAAATGCCTCAGAAAGTTGGCATAGTACTGACCTTTCTGAAGATAGTCAATAAACATGATGCTTTTTTCCAAACGAGAAAATTGAGGCTATGAAATAACCTTGGCCTTTTTGAGCAGGTGATGAAAATGAAGGAGAATCAAATCAGAACATGGAAAAAAGACAAAACCACCAACAATATTATCAACGGTCTTTATCACTATAATAGAAACAATGAAGAAGATGATTTGCGTGTTATTCACGCGTTACGCCGACCATGGGCTGTTGAAATAGTTTGTAGGTGTGGGTTTACTGGTAGTAAAGAGTAGAAGGTAGAAATGAATTCCAGCATGCGCAATAAAAAGAGGTGAAGGAATAGATATTATATATATATATATATATATATATATATATATAACAGATGGAGGTGGATAAAGCACAGAAGTAAATCAAAGAAATTTCAGTTTAGAAAGAATTAAATGAAATAATTTAAACAGCACCGCCTCGACTAGCTTCCGTGCCGGTGGCACATAAAATACACCAATCCGACCGTGGCCGTTGCCAGCCTCGCCTGGCACCTGTGCAGGTGGCACGTAAAAAGCACCCACTACACTCACGGAGTGGTTGGCGTTAGGAAGGGCATCCAGCTGTAGAAACATTGCCAGATTAGACTGGAGCCTGGTGCAGCCTTCTGGCTTCCCAGAACCCCGGTCGAACCGTCCAACCCATGCTAGCATGGAGAACGGACGTTAAACAATGATGATGATGATGATGATGATTATATAAAGAAAATATAGAATATTACCGGTTTCGATGATGAATCTCTTCTTATCAAATATTGATAAAAATATATTACAATTTGAAGTAAAATCAGTTTATCTTCTCTCTGGGGATGAAAAACATGTTTGGAGTTTGAGAGTTCAAATTGTTAGAGAAGGTACTTAGTTGTCTTTTGTGCAAAAAACCTTTCTGTGTGTTTCTGCCAAGATAGCGGCTTAAAAACCCTGATTGAATGGGTTATATGTCCACCTGTGTGTGAGTGTGTGTTTGTGTATGTGTATGTGTGTATGTGTATCTGCGTGTGTGTATGTGTGTGTATTGTGTTGAATATTCTTTCAATATGTTTTGGAATGTAACCAGCTGTGGGTTGAGGGGTGTGCATTTTGTGATGAATATGTTGTTAAAGAAAGATAGATTTTCATAAATGCCTCAGCAAGTTGGCATAGTACTGACCTTTCTGAAGATAGTCAATAAACACGATGCCTTTTCCAAACACACACAAATACACAGGTGGAAGCACTCAGAAGAAAACAACAAACCTAAAGGAAAATCCTAACTCTTTCTTTAACAAGACGTTCATTACAATATACACGTCCATCAACACACAGCTGGTCACATTCCAAACATATTGAAAGGACTTTCAACACATGCACACACACAGAGACACACTCACACTCACGCATAAATCCCATTCAATAAATGCTTTTATGCCACTTCCTGCCAAGAACCCATGGAGTGAATTGTTTTTAGACAGTAGACAACTAACTAAACACCCTCTCTAACACCTTGAACTCTGTACCAAACTATATTTAAAGAAGACTTCAACGAAAAATCTCCAGGCATGTTTTTGACCTCCAGACAAAAAACTATTCTTACTTCAATTTTTTATAAATTTTTACTAATATTTGATGAGATTCATCGTCGAAACCAGTAATATTCTACATTTTAAAATATAATTTTTAGATCATTTTATTAAATTCTTTCTAAATTGAAATGTCTTCGATTTATTTCTGTGCTATTTCCGCCTCCAACTTTTATATATAAAAATTTGATTTGTATAGATCTCCAATCATTTCCAACTGTATATATATATATATATATATAATATATATATATATATATATATATATACATATATTTGCGTATGTATGCGTGGGTGAATAGTGTTTATAGAGTGTGTGTATGTGTGTGTGAGTACCATTCGGTCTCCTTGCGCCAATTCTGACACAGACTCAAGCAGAAGTACACAAGCACGGCTACATAAACACACATACAGACATACACGAGAGCGCAGACACAGTAACACGGGCGCACGTGCATGCACATGCACGCACACCATACACACATGCAAGTACACGCGCACCAGCACACACGCATACACACACACTCAAATACACAGACACTCATGTTCATAAACGTATAAGTATCTCTCAGAACATTCTTTTCCCCTCCGTAGGATAAATAAACTCGAGAAGTCGCCAGCAACGTAAATAGCCTATCTTTTCTCAAACTCGGCTTTTAGAGGCAGACAGAGGGAGAGAAATTGTGTGTGTGTGTGTGTGTGTGTGTGTCATTGCGTGTGAATGCCATTGTGTATGTTTGTCATTGTGCGTGTGTTTGTGTCTGTATATGCGTGCATGTCTGAAGCTGAATGATCCAAAGAGCTCTCGAATCGTATGGATATGAACTTAAAGCTTGTATACGTTTTGAAAATAAACATAAATTAGTCAATAGGCACCTGCATTTCCTATGTTTTTCAAGATTTCAACAATTTCTAACTTAGAAGATGATACAGAATTATACACTTCTCAAAACATGTCAATAACCAATCTATAAGGATTGATGTTTTCTTGGGGCTATTCTGCTTCACATATATCCAAAAGCTCTGACTATAAAGCGAGGCTGTATCTATGAACTACAATTGTGTGCACAAAATACTTATCTATTTATCCATCTATACGTATATTTGACTATGCATATATTTATCCATGTATACGTATATCTGACTTTATGCGAGCAGATAGGCATATAAGTATACACACATAGATATGTGTTTGTAATTTTGTGCATATGTGTGTTGTGTGTGTGTGAGAAAGAGAGAGATTACTCCTGCTTTCTGTGCGTTTTAGCTGCTCTCATAAACTTCCGTCGCGTTAGTTCAATTGACTTTTTAGTCAATCTATTTTGTATACTGGGCTTTAAACCAAAGCATTGCAGTAACTTTACTACTGATGTGACCCAATTAACATAGATAACTTGACCTTCGAAAGCAAACAGCTAAAACAAATTATGCAAGTCATTTTATCGGACGTTTTAACAACATTGTAAATTCGGCACCTTAGTATGTAATTATATACTTACACATATACATGCAACACACACACGCATATACAAACACCCACAGAGATATAGACGCAGACACAAAGATACACACAGCAAATAATGTACAAATATTATATGCGCCACACACACACATGCATGTTTGTGTGTGTGTGTGTGTATAGTGCGTAAGAGAAAAGAGAGGTAACATATAGAATATATATATATATATATATATATATATATATATATATATGCATACATACACATATATACATACATGCATACATATGTGTATGTATATATATATGAATGTATACATATATATGCATATATTTACTTACATATATGTATATATATATGTTTATATCTATATATATCTGTACACACACAGACATACACATACATATACATATATACGTATGTGTGCGAGTAGAGGGAGAGGGAGAGAGAGAAAGAGATGGAGGATGGGGAGAGAGAGACTGGGAAGAGGATACAGAGAAAGTGATGAAAATATAAAATATAAAAATTATACTCAACATTTTTATTTATGTAAATGAAAGAATCTTGGTGTAAGAGTTTGGGTGTAGGTCACTGTTAAAACAAAGACACTTGTGTAACAATAGTTATCCGTTGTAGCAGTATAGATTTTTGTTTAAATCGATAACCAATAGACTGTCAATTTAATCATACACATTCTAAAACATCTGTGTAAAGATACACACGCATATGCATAAATGTATGTGTGTGCCCTATTTGCGTGTTTGTAAATATATATATATATATATATATATAAGTCTGTGTGTGTGTGTGTGTGTGTGTGTGTATGCGTGTGTGTATGAATGGATTTTGGTTTTCTTGTTAGTTTGTGTTCGATTGTGAACAGCAAGAATATAGAATTTCATTTGTTAGATTTGATGAGGAAAATTGTCTCGGTAAATTAAATTACAGTGAAAATAATTAACCTTTACAACTCACCATTTATAAAATATGAGTTGCCAGATTTATTATTATTATCAGCATCATCATCATCATCATCATTATTATTATTATTATTATTATTATTATTATTAATAATAATAATAATAGGGCGGTGAGCTAGCAGAATCATTAGCACACTAAGCAAAATGATTAGCACCATTTCAACCATTTCTACTTTCTGAGTTCAAATCTCTCCAAGATCTACTTTGCTTTTCATCCTGTCGGAGTCGATAAAATAAGTAGCAATTGAGCATTAGAGTCGAGGTAATCGACTTAAACCTTCCCCCTAAAATGCTGGCTTTGTACCCTGATGCAGTACCAGGCAGGAGCTCTCATGGCTTTTGATCTTAACTGATTGGAAGTGTTACCATGTACGTTGTTTTGTGTTCGTATAAAAGATGGGCTACAGCAAATATTCTGCCTAATACTACAGATTTGCTTGTCAGTTGTTTGACCTTAACGAATTGAGCATGTCCGTTCGTGGTTGACGATATCTGCACCTCTGCTCACGAGCAGAAGTAGTTGGGGATCATAGCCACATGTTGAGAGGAATTAATTGGGATTTGAATAATTATTTATTATTATTACATTGATTATTATGCTTACTGTTTATTGTCTTTGCGCAGCTTCTAACACTGGATATGTACAATGGTGCAAGCTCTTCACTACAAGTGAACTAAGGTAACTCCCCTTATTTTTCGAGCACCATCAGGAGTATTCGAGCGGTCCCAAGCAGTGCTGTTTTCTGCAAGTGCTCCAGCCTTATTGCAACCCATATTTGTTCCATGTACTTCTCATGATTTTTACTCACTGTCCCCAGGGCTCCGACAATTATCGGTACACCTACCAACTTTTTTAGCGACTACAACTGCTTAACTTCCCAAGCTAACCTGTCATATCTATTGACTTTTCTTTCTTCCTTATCCCATACCATGCTATGTTGTTTTCTTCTGCTCTAACGTTGTGCCCGCATCTAATCAATCCTCTTCTGCTTCTTTTTCTTGGTACATACAGTCTGTCTGTGTAACCTTTGGGGTGGAGTATCCCATATCTAGTCAGTAACTTCCATGTCTTCCTATCTAAGCTGTTTAGTTCGCTTACTGTCCATGCGATTACCCCTGCTCTATATCCAAGTAGTGAAACCGCCGAGGTGTTGATAGCTTCATTCTTATTTCGTCCGTTTAATTTCGACTTAAGGATCAGTCTCAGCCTGCGCAAGTAGTCCATCTTAAATTTTTCTGTCATTTCTTTCTCCTTCAATTTTTCCATTTCCAATATCCCAAATTACTTATAGCCCTCTATTCTATCTCCTTCATATCCTCCCCCGACGGTATCGCTAGCCCGTACATACATTTAGTTTCGCCTCTCTTCAAAACTAACACACCACACTTTTTCAGTCCGAGCTTCATTCTGATATCGGCACTGAATGTATACACCGTATCAACGAGGTAACTGACTTGCGATTCATCTTTACCATAAAGTTTGAGGTCATCCATGAATAAGAAGTGGTTGGCTATTTGTTGGCGGTTCTTGAACGCATACCCAGCCTTTGCTTTCCTCAGAACAACGAGATGAAGATGCTGTGTTAACGAAATTAGCAACTTAAACAACTCGTTACCACATTACCATGAAAAGCAACAAGAACATCACCAAGATCAAGGACAATTACCCTAATTTCCAACAAAGCACTATGCGACATAAACCTCTCCATTGAGATCACTCACATGTGTTGGGCAGAAGATAGCGACAAAGTGGGAATGTCGTGAGAACTATTCTAGTAAAGTAGGATGAGAAAAACGTGAAGTCAATGCCAGGTATTCTGACGAGAGGTGACATATTCTTTACATGGACCCTAGTAATTATCTTATCAGACCCTGAAGTGGTGGAACACAAGTCGATCTCCGTGGCATTTGCACTTAGAACTTCAAGAACTGGAAGAAATGCTGTTGAGCATTTTATTAGATGTGGTAACGAATTTACCTGATCACTGCCCAATGCATACATACATACATACATACATACATACATACATACATACATACATACATACATACATACATACATACATATGCATACATACAAAGAAAGAAAGAAAGAAACAAATAAACCTTGTTGTTGATGTTGAAGTTCCAATGCAGTATCCTTAGATCTAAGTTACAAACTGGTTCTTTCTCTATTGGCAAGGAATATTGAAATAAACTGAATAACGACATGCATACATACATACGAATGTGTCATTACGGTATTACCTACCGATGAGACATGATGTTGTAGCTAGGACATTCTATAATGAAATCCGTTGGAAGGATAACCCCGAGGACAAAAAATAACAGCCTACAGTATGGTAGAAGCCATAGCCACTTGTAATAAAAAGGAATACTGGTGGAATGTCCTCGTGAAAACCTTAATAAAATGTAAGCGCAACAAACGTTATATAATGATTTGGGATAGAGAAGAGAAACTGTGCACAGTTGTGGAAATAGTTGCCCAGAAGATGTTAACATAAAGCTGAAGCAGTAAAAAAGAGAATGCCTACGCTTAATTACTTAGAAATCTGCAGTTACTCTATCCAGATTACAAGTTCAGGTTTACAACTGTAAGTATTGGGTATATCTAACACACTGTCTAATTACCAATCTTGAGAAATTAGGCTTCTCAAAACCAGAAACGTGAAACATAATTTGAAGACTACAGATCCAGTCCAGCACTGGAACTGTAAATATCTGTAAAACTTTCCAGACCTTCATAATTTAAATATATATGAACATGTCTAGATATGCAAATATATGCATGAGAAAACATACATAAAACAAAACATACAAATCTGCACATGTGCATACATACATACATACATACATACATACATACATACATACAAAAATACCCTATTATTGATGTTGAAATTCCAATGAAAGTCATGAATCTAGGTTAGAAGCCGGCTCTTTCTCTATTGGCAAGAAATCTTGAAATAAAACTGAATAATGACATACATCGAATTATATATATCAAATTGACAAAAAATGTTACATATGAATGTTAACTGCGAAAAAAAAATTACAGGAGATTTTCACAAAAAATTGGATTCCGTTTCTGGGGATTGGACCAGAGAAATAGATAGGAAGTAAAGTGACATATCTCCATCTTTCAAAGACAGAGCAATTATCGTTATGTTGAGGTAGGGATATTTATTAGAATCCCTGGCCGATTGATAACACAATGCGGTTTTTATCGCTGGACAGTCACTTAGGAATGCATGACACGTCTTCAGAATTTCGGGCAAGGCCAGGCAACAGACAGAACCTTCTGTTCAACCCCTGGACATTGACTGGTTTCGCAATAGAGAAAAGGTCATGATAATCAGAGTTGAAATTTCTGATCTCACTGACTCATTAAAGAAAGCTGTTAAATTATTTTGAGCCTTCATTATAGAGGAAATATATGAAAAAAGTAAAGATTATTCATAAATATACAAAAGTAATATATTTGTATGTATGCTCTTAGTTTATATATATCTCAAAATACGATGTAAAACCGATGCTCTGCTATTGATTTTTAATTTTTTTCATTTATCTATGTATGAACATCACTGCATGATTGTAATTCAAATGTAAACCCTAGCTGAATATATGAATGGGCCTTGTTAGCAAAATGAAAAAGGATCTCTTCCTGCTGTTGTTGTTTTTGTTGTTGCTGTTACTATTGTTGTTGTTGTTCTTGTTTATCTGCATATTTATTTATTTATTTATGTACATATTTATTTGTTCTTATTTATGTGCATATTTATTATTGTCTTTGTTGTTGGCATTGTAGTTACTGCTGATGTTGTTCATGCTTTTGTTTTTTTCTTCATGATGTTGTCTTAGGGATTTGCATTAATGAGATGAAAATAAAGCAAAACAATTATTTTTCATACATTTTCTTTTTGTTTTTTCATTCACGTTAAAGCCATTTTTTATCCTATTCAATATTGGAAAAGTAAACTTTGCTTTCAATATAATTTTATATTGTCTTTATTCATTTTTCTTTTGTAACTTTAGATTAGGAAATTTATTTCATTTTATTTTCATTTCTTTATTTTTTGTTAATGTAAATAATTTTCACACAAACATACATATTAATGTTTTAAGTGTTTGCTTTTCAGAGACGGCAGAGAAATTTTTATATACTTTTTTAAAGTATAAAATACTCTGTCATAAAACAAATAATTGATTCCATTCTTTGTGACATTGCTGTATTAAATCTATGAGGTAAAATAAATCTTTGAAATGCAGAACAGACGTGCCTCGTCGAAAGTTGGTTATAAGTTTAATCCAAACTTAGTAATGAAAGCAAACATTTTGTCCGTTATTTTCATGAGAAAAGAACAATGAAATTAAATTCAATGACAATAAATTTATGTTAGACAAATAAAAAAAATATTTAAATAAAATCCTCCGTATTGTTGTTGAATCTTATCACGTTCAATGGCTGTTCGTCTAACTCTGTTCGAGAATGGATGTCTAGTGAAGTTGGCTATGCATTTGTGAACTTATTTTCATTGGTAGACAGACTCTAATACAATTAATACTCACACGAATATTTATAGCAGATGATCTCTCTCTAGCAGGAGACGACGGTTAATAATATATTCCAGGCAGTAAACGTAAGATTCAAGTATTGTGTAAATAAAGCAACATAAAAAAGACAATTAATATTATAGTTTTGCTTAGTTACATATGAGCAAATCTATTCGATCCGTGACCATGTCGTCCTTATTTCAGACATAGAAATAAATGACTAGACTAGTGAATTTACGCCTTCTTGTCAGATTATTTTCATTCAGATGGTTATAGCTTGAACGAGTTTTAACTGAAATTTCTAGGGAATACATAGTATATCATTCGTTTGCATTATAAGTATTGAGTTATGATTCAATGCAATAATTCACACTATGTTGTGATTTTGTTGTAACTCTCTCAATAGACTTAATGTTTCAGTTGCGTATATATATATATATATATATATATATATATATATATATATATATATATAACATTAGTGTGACATATCGGACATGTCATCTGAAAATCTTGCCTACTATCCGCTAGTATAATTTATGTTGCACCGCATTAAGTGGTATGCCAAATAAACAAGAGGAATATATGATAGCTTCTTGTATCTCTTGAACACATTTCCGCTTGGTTCATGTGAGTGTCTTAAAAGCAACAAATTCCTAAACGCTACACTTAACTATTAATCTTGGCGAGGAAATAACATAGGTCAGTGATAATATTGAAACCATTGTGGCAGGCAAAATATTTTGCTTTACAGACGAGCTAGGGCACATGCCATGCGTATTTAGTCCACATAATATGAGATCTCAGTCAAAATTTACTCTTCAACTTTTTACCACAGGCATATATGGGGTCATAATAGTACGACAATTTTCAAAACGATGATACATATTAAATTTATTACATAATAAATTATATTAAACGTTATCACAAAATCATTACAACTAAGCTAAGCTCTGTTATTTATGTTTCCGGAAATGCAAGGTTTTTGAATGAGTATTCTGTATCGTTTTATTTTGAGGAGTGATGGGGAAGCTTCAAAACGCCGACGGCTGCACACACACACACACACACACACACACACACAGAGACACACACACACAAACACGTATATAAAGGAAAACTCGCACTTGCACACAAATGCACACGCACAAACATATACAGACATAGAAACACGCACATGCATGTGCACGTGCGCACACACATACATAATCACACAACACACACACATGCACACAGACATATATACACGTATATATATACATATATATACAAACACATATATCTATCTATATATATAAATACACATATATCTATACATGTGTATATACATACGTATCTATATATATATATATACATACATATATACATACGTATATACATATATGCATGCATACACACAAACATATATGTATATATAAAGGCTTCAAGAGGTTGAAGTTCAACCTCTGACTGGGTTCCAACCTCTCGACTCAGATCAATGAGGATCGATTTTACAAGCTCATCCACATAATTCTACTACAGTCATCTAAGAAATTGGTTGAGTTGGTAGGATGTTGTCATGATACCATGCCCGTCACCTTCATTCGAGAGGTGATGTCATAGGTACCATACACTCCAAAGAAAGGGAAAAAATCACCCCAGCTCTTCTATTTCTATCGATCTGTTTATATGTCGCATAGACACCGGTGAGGAAAATAAGGTGAGTTTATTTTAATATGAAGCAGTGAACAGAATGGCTAAGTCTTGACCGAACCACCCCCTCACATCGAGCTGCATCACCGCAAGACAGGAATCTTGAAATTAACCGCCGTGAGTGCAGAGCCTTACGTTCTACCAATAGATCTGTTCAACTAATTAATCCAAGTGATACAACCCGGCCGGCGATACATCGTGCTTCTTTAATGCCACAATGTTTGCTACCAGCTCATTAGTTCTATTAAAGATGCTATTCAATAACTCAGTTGAGATGCACTGTACTTTTTATGATTTAGCATTCTCAGATTATGATGCGAAAATATGAAAGCTCATAAAATCATAATAACGATCAAAATTATCAAAATTATCTTGACAGCGTATCAGTGACCCAGAGATCTGCTTTAAAATCATATCACCGATACAAAACTTTAACAAAATTGAAATTATTGGCTCTCATGAACTGGAAATAAATTTTGCACTGACTGGATAAGCTAGCAAAAACCCAGAAATGTTAGATACCCCTTATTCTTATGTATGCTTTGGTGAATGATGTTCCAAGATGTCCGATGTAGGAAATATCTTCACTATGTATTCTATATATGAGTGAGTAATATAGGGATGATAATATTCTCAACGTAATAGCTATGTATACTAACCGCGACAAATGTATGCTGCATGCTGGGCATTCGAGATACATACCGCACACCTATATCACATTGCACGCAATTTTCATTCCGACTACTTCACTTACATAGTTTGCTTCTTACCGAGGCTACTACAGAAGCCGCTTACTCAAAGTACAATGCAATAAGACAAAAGTCGTATCCGCGTTTTTGAGAAGCAGACGTTTTCTCCATTCAACGGATCCAATAATAAATCTTGTATAGAGAGAATGTCTTTTAAAATCTATCTGATGGTATGCAAGTGAAATTGTTATGCAATGCGAATTGGTGATTTTGTAAGAGGATTTCGCTAACAATATAGGAAATGCTCTGTCACGAATATATATATATATATATGTTTACTTCTTTAGATAAAATATTTAGAATGAACACCGTATTGGTTATGAACTTGAATTTTTAGGTACATCATTAAAATTCATTGAGTATGCATGGCAAAATATATTGCTAAAATACTGTGATATACATTTCCAACAACAATGAAAAGTAATTCTTAGTATTAACAGAAATATCATGCCACACACTTACATCTAACAAAACATAGCACAATGACTGACGTATACACACTTAACACGAATGATTTCAATGCAAAAATATGTTTAAATTCAAATTTCACTTTACCTCATAAAATACATAAAGTATAGTGAGATAAGTAGAATGCTTAATTCTTTCGATTTTTCCTGCTATATTTATCTTTCCGTAAAAATTACGAAACCACGTGAAAATCACAATAGCTATATTACGAAGAAAAGAATAATTTTTCAATTTAATAAAATTCTGTTTGACAAACAAATGGAACCAGTTTCTTCGATAGGGCTGCGAGATTTATTCATACATAAGGAAATATTTGGAAAACCACCCAAAGTAAAGGTTTCGAGTTTTGAGACAAGGCCAATAATTTTACAGGAAGAGTGTTAGTCAATAACATCAAAACCAGTGCAAAACTTGTACTTAATCTATCGATCTCCAAAGGATGAAAAGTGAAGTAATTCGGTAAATTTTGAAGTCAGCCCCTAATGAGTCGGACGAAACACTGAAAAACATTTTGTCTACTGCAATAATGATTGCGCTTGTTCATAACATTAGCGTCATAAAATTATGAAATCGAGATAGCATAAAATTGATATAACTAGCAAGCAAAATTTTAGAGAATTTTTATAGAGAATATCAGTCATAGAATAGAGAAACCTATATACAATTATGAAGTGATAACCTTAAATTAGACATAAATCTTGCGTAAATCATTGGATATGGGTGAGAGCTGGAAATTGAACAAGTATTAAAATCTAATGAAGTATCACGTTTTCAGATGATTTTACCATATTTCAGCAACATGTGAATAATTTCAGATATTGTTAATATAATAGTCACAAGCAACGTATTAATGGTTTCATTTCTAGTAGGTTGATCAAGATCTTACGTAGAATATATCACCACTACCAATTTGTATATTCATAAAATATACAAACCTAAATTTTTTAAGTGTGCATCACAGAAAGATGGGTGGGACACAGGACATTTTATATAAAATCTGACACAAACGTCTGGAATGTGAGATAGAAACCGGATAGAGAATGTACGCATTAAATGCACAGCATTAATGGTAATGATGCATTTCTTACTAAAAGTAAAGGAAACCGCAGTTCGTGTCTATCATTCCAAGACAGGACAGACAATCTCAGGGTGGTCCGCAAAATTCGGTCCTCTAGCTCTTATTCATTTGTATTGACCAACTGAGCAAAGTGAGGGGACAACAAGTGATTCCTCTCCACCCCATCACAAGATGTCCTGTAGTGTAGTCTAAACGGATACCACGTATTTGCGAAAAGTTTATAAGTATCACGCAGTCTGCATACTAAAAATTCAAATATATAGCAGCTCTTGAAAACAAAATGCAGTTATAGCTTTTGGGAAAGTGTAATATCGTGTACGTTAATTGGCATCCATGTCAAATGTCTAGCCTGTATTCATGCTCAATATCTGCATATGATTTTCGAGAGCAACTGTATATACCAGAGTATGTGAAACCATCTTGGCTTCAGATACTTCGATGAAGACTAGTAAAACTTTCCTTTACTTAGTTATTTCAGACAAATAGCTGTGGGATTCGGTTACCTAAATTCGTTTCAAAATTATTAAGTACAGAGCTATAAATGTCACTAATAAGTAACGCATTCATTCCGAACAAATATCGAAGAGAACATTTTTTAACTATTCCTTATTCTTATTGAATTTTACTACCATAAACTCATACCGGGTTATCAGACTATTTATCAATACCAATGCGTAAATTCTGCATTAATTCAAATATCAAACGCATGTGGATAAAAGCTTGCACAAATCTGTTGTAACGCGAAACTTTGTAAGAGATATCCCCAAACGCTGAATGCATTGTGAACAGAAGCAGAACAGTTAAGTCGAACGGATAAATGGTAGATCATAAATTATTAAAGGATCATCGAGATTCGATGATCAAAATGAAGACACACATATATGTTTACACACGCGCGCGCGCGCGTACATACACAATTATAAATATGTATATAAATGTATATGTGCCTGTGCATGTGTATGATTTTGTATGCGAATGCATGTCTCATTCTGTGTGTATAACATATTTGTATACTTTTAAGAAATGGATTTGCGTTCACGACCAGTGAAGTTTTCCGTTTTATCTTTCCCTTTTTCTATAATTTTTTTAAAGATAACATTAGGATTGACATTTGCAGCTATTCTAATTCTATGTATGTATGTATGTATGTATGTATGTATGTATGTATGTATGTATGTACGTATGTATGTATGTACGTATGTATGTATGTACGTATGTATGTATGAAAAGAAAAAAGCGCAAATAAATAATAATCTTATTTTCTCATGTTTCATAACACCAACTAGAGGAAGAGGAACACTAACAAATACAAAAAATTATTGTTGTTGTTATTATTATCATCATCACCATTAATAATAATAATGATGATGATGATGATGATGACGATGCATCAGTAAGTTTTTGTAAATCTTCCAATAGTTCAAGAAATTTATATAATTTGCACAAAGCGAAAGTATTAGGAATGTTAAAGAAAAAAATGTATTTTGAAAAAGTAGAAGTTTATCATGTTTTTGAAATGGCTTCTGCTATTACACGATCGAGGTAATATTCCTGTTATGCAAGCAAAATTGTCTTTGTGATAAATTAAAAAAGAAACGTATATATAAAAAGAACAGCAAACGAAAAGAATGTAGCACGAAAACAACGTTTAGAATAATGTAGAAATATAAAAAAAATTAAATCTGAAAATATAAAATTTGTGGAATAGAGGATATAAAAATATGAAACACCAGTCTTGTAAAAATAGGAATAAATTAATTTAACTTATTTTTGTATTTTATTTTGTTAGTTTCTCTCGTGTAAAGATGTCAATTCTCTGTGGTTAAACAGTAGAAAGCTTTTGACCAATATAACTGAAAACACCATAGTTTTGAAGAAAGATTATTGATTACTGCATTGAAAAACTTGAAGCAAAATATTTATTTATTTCTTAGCTATAAAGTATGTGTATGCGTATAATTACAAGCCGAGTCTACCAAACGACTTAAGCGAAGTATTTTGACTTACTCATCATGCTTGATATTCTAAGCTAAAGTTCTTCAATTGAAATAGTGTTTGCCTTTCCGTAGGTCACCTTTGCTCGTACCCTATACAAATATAATGGAATTAGTCGAAAGCATAAAGCCTAATATAATTTAAGAGATAAAATATTCTACTTCCAAGTGGTATTAGTACAGGTTCATATTTTAGTGAACCGAAATTTGGGTATTTGTTAAGGTAGAGGAATCATATATAGCTGTCTTATTGTTTAATCTTTTGTTTAGCCTGCCTGAATGATTTCATTTCCCTTTACGATCCTAGATAAAGTGATATTAGCATGCAACAAATATTTCACATGCCTGCAAAAGAGAAGTAGATTAGGCAACAAAATATCTGAAACTGGTGCGTAAGACAGCCATAGATTTGTAATAAGTATAAGTCAAACCTTAATTTAAATATATAATGCATATAAAGTGACATGTTCTACTTACGCATAGAACTATACTATTTGTTTGATTACACAGAAAGCAAGTTCACTTAAAAAAAGATATATGCATGTCTTCTTGCTTATAAACATTGAGTAGATAATCTTTTATTTGTTTCATTCATTTGACAGAGGTCTTTGTAAACCTAATACTTATTCTATCGGTCTATTATGCCAAACCACTAGATTACGGTCACGTAAACACACCAGCATCGTTTGTCCAGCGATGGTGTGAGTACAAACATAGAAACACAAACGCACAAGGACATACACACACATATATACATATATACGACGGGCTTCTTTCAGTTTCTCTCTGCGAATTCCACTCACAAGGCTTTGGTCGGCCTAAAGCTATAGTAGAAGACACTTGCCCGCAACGCAGTGGGACTGAACCCGGAACCATTTTGTTGGGAAGCAAGCTTCTTACTACACAGCCACGCCTGTGCCTTTTAACTTTTACTTATTTCAGTCATTAGACTGCAGTCATGCTTGAAGAATTTTAGACCAACGAATCTATTCCAGTAATTGTTTAAAGCCTCGTACATATACCCTCGGCCTCTTATGCTAATCCGTTAGGCTACGGGGACAAAAACATACCAAAAGATATTGTCTAGGGGTGAGGATGGCAGACACAAAGACATATGTATACGCATACACACACCCGCGCACACAAATACACAGAAACGCACATGCACACATACACACGCACATACACACATGCAATCGCACGCGCGCACACAAACATATGCAGTTAAAGGTAGGAGCTAGAAATACTCAATATAGAAAACAATATACGCTCAAATGCTCTCTGTAAATGTCTTTGTGTCTCTATGTTTCTGTATATGTGTTTATCCTACGAATATATTTATAAATCATTCAACAACTACCGTGGTTGAATATATTCTTAAGTCCAACATTTCGTCAATCGCAGTAGCTTCCAAGCTTCACCACTAATTCAGTTCTGAATTAAATTATAACATGTTGATAGCTTTAAAGAGGACACCTTCTCAGCTACATTTTGGCATAAGTAGCTTGAGATTTGGTTCAGTAGAAAAAAGTTACATCAAAATATCAAGGGGCAAAGTAAGGCAGATATTCATCTTCAATTAACATAATTTTTTAAATTTTAAATTAAAAGTATACTTTTCTTAGGTTTAAATGCATGAGGAATGCATGAGGAATTCAGAATCGCTAGTTGTATTGTAGAAAAATTAGTGGAAAAAGAGTTATCAGGCAAAATGTTACGAAATTTTATGTCAGTAAGTAAGGATGCAAGGCAGTAACGCTTAAGCAATAAGAATAAAGAATATATTGTTACGAACCTGTCGTCGCTCAAACTCGAACCCGGGACCCTACTAAGTCGAGCGACGACGATTGACCAGCTCAGTCGAACTGGAATCCGCTACACAGAGAGGATACGGTGGTGGGGGGATGGCAGCGAACTCGAACCGGCGACCGGAGATAACAACAACAACAGCAGAAAGAGATAGAGAAACGGCGGAAGGCAGTAACTTACATTTAACAACAGTTTATACGAATATTACGACATCAAATAAAATGTGATACAAAGCAGATACATTAAAGAAAATAACATGCAACAGAATTAAAAAGAAAACAACAAAATCAAAGGCATGCACGATACAACACAGTCCGGAGACAATCAAAACAAATAATGTTCAGCGCAAACAGTTCAAATCAAAGTCTTTCTCTTTCTTCCTTTTCTCTTTTGACACAATTCTTTTTAGTTCTTTACAACAGATTGCATCTTACGTCACAATTCTTTTTTTGCAATTTAAACATAAACAAAACATACCGTTACATTTTCTAGTTACAAACTCCTACTATACAACAATCCATGCCTTCACGCCGCAATCTCCCTTACCTCCTCAATCCTCTGTGTATGTCTTTCTCAACGTTGTCGTTGCCTCTCGCCATCACCACCCTCGCATCGACTGCTGTCCCTTGCCAATTGACTGTCTCTTCCGGCCCTTTTACTGTCTCAGGCAGAACTGACCTGTTGCCAAACTGATCCCGATGCCAACTGACTAACAAACACAGCTCGTCGCATTTTAAAGGGTGGTTTCTTAAACTTTCCCTGACCGGAAAAGGGTCAGATGTCTCTTCCAAACCCATTAATCTCTCCAGAAACCGACAGGACAAAGGCTTTATCTGTCTGCCTGGCGCCAAACCACGAAACCAGACCACAAGCACTCTGTTTCTCAACTGACCTCCACATCAATATTCTTAAAATGAATGCCTTACATTCTAAGGCATCGAGTTGACAGAATCGTTAGCACGCCGGGCGAAATGCTTAGCAAGTCTGTTGTTACGTTCTGATTTCAAATTCCGCCGAGGGGTCGATGTAATTGACTTAATCCGTTTGTCTGTCCTTGTTTA
The DNA here is from genome assembly GCF_006345805.1 of Octopus sinensis. Lineage (NCBI taxonomy): Eukaryota > Metazoa > Mollusca > Cephalopoda > Octopoda > Octopodidae > Octopus > Octopus sinensis. The sequence goes on from NC_042999.1 coordinate 171,083,539, forward strand.
TCCTCTCTGTATTTATCCCCTTGTGGGTAGTAAAGAAATAGGTATTTCGTGTCTTTACGTTCTGAGTTCAAATTCCGCCGAGGTCGACTTTACCTTTCATACTTTCGGGGTCGATTAAATAAGTACCAGTTTCGCACTGGGGTCAATGTAATCGACTTAATCCGTTCGTCTGTCCTTGTTTGCCCCCTCTGTGTTTAGCCCCTTGTGGGTAGTAAAGAAATAGGTATTCGTGTCTTTACGTTCTGAGTTCAAATTTCGCCGAGGTCGATTTTGAGCTACAGATTATTTAATTAATTTTTGTAACTAAACACTTTCAAACTTGCGATATTGTTAGAATGTGTCGCATAGAACAGGTTTTACTCCTAACATGTTTGACAAAATTTTTGTATTTTAGAAGCGGTATTTCGTCTGTTTTACTTTCTGAGTTCAAATTCTGCCGAAGTCGACTTTTCCTTTCATCCATTTCGGATTTATTCAATTAGACGTAGAGATTATTTAATTAATTTTTGAAACCAATTACTTTCAAACTTCTGATACTGGTAGAATGTGTCACATAGAACAGGGTTTACTCTTAACGTTCTTGATAAAATTTTGTAATTTAGAAGTTATTTCATCAGAAGTTATAGCGTGACAATAGACAAATTCATATTTGATAAGTGCCAATACAGGAACCTCTCAGCTTTTGACTTACTCTCTAATTTCTGCCGATGATATATATACACATCACAATAATACTCTAATTGAATATTTTAGTTCGTAACTTTTAATAATATTAACATCTTTAACTTAGCGATTACATTACAGGTTTTATTTCTTCATATATATATTTTTTCATTCCTTATTTTTTTTATTCTTTATCATATGAAGTAAGTTAAACCTTTAGTTTTTAGGTATTTTTAGGAATTTGACCTAAGGAGTGACTGTTTTGGGAGTAAAATCCTTTTCCCGTTCAAATAAACTTGGATATGGTTTGCTTATATGATTTTATATAGTCCTAATGCAGCCATGAAACACGTGTAGTCGATGTACAAGTACTTTTATGCATTATATTATTGTATTAAATTTTATTGTTCAATTCATACTTTATTTGATTTTAGATAAATATTTTTATGATGAATGTTTCTTTGTATGTTATCCGCTGTGATTTTAAAAGTATTTGCTCTTATATATTATATGATTGTAATAATCTTACTGTTCAATATTATATATTATTAAAACTTTAGATTAGTATTGTGTATGGTATATGTCCCACAGCATGGTTTTGGACGGGTTTATTCATTGACTGAGTTGTGGAATGGTGGTTCGTCTCTAAATTAGTTATATACTTATTATATATTATATATTACGAAATTCGGTCTAATATTGTTATACTGAATTTTACCTGTAAGTTTGGAATAATAATTTATTCCCTGATATTATTATTATTATACACATTACATATATGTGTAAAAAAAGCTCTTCACGCAGTCGAACCAATGAAAGAGCCTCTACCTGGTCACCCGAAATGCTAAACAAATAGCAGCCAAAATATCCCCCTACTTAAATCACACGTCCATTGTATGAAATGTCCTACATTATCCCTAAAAAACTGTTTTGTGAAGGCTGGAATGTCTTTGATGATCGGTTTGAAGTATCAGGGCTCATTTGAGGTTAAATAACAACAAAATTATGGTCAATTTCTGTATTAACACCCGCACGATTTTCGCTAAGGAAAAAAAATTGATTTTTTGCGTGGAATCAAGTACTCTGAACTCCTGATATGCTGCAAATCCATTATTTTGGTTCGGAAAAATGAGGTGGGGCAGGTTTTCCCTCCAATCCCGGAATCATTGGAATTTTTTTTCATTGAATGAATTTCTGTGACCTCCTAAGATTGCAAAATTAGGTTACACGAATGAGCCGTCTTTTGTTTGCCTGTCCTTCTAATTGTTGTTGCTATTGTGCGTCTTTGTATCGTCTACCTGTCCGAATGTTTTAATGTCCTCTAATGCGTTTTTGTTCCATTTTATATCAAAAGCAGTCACTGAATGCGAGTCGTGAACTGAAAGAACAGCTGGAAGTTGATCCGGACCTTTTCTCGAAGGTCATCACTGGTGATGAAAGATGGTGCTACGGAATTTGCAGATATGGAAGAGGTGAAGACAAAATGACGGAGGCGTGAAAAGGCACTACTTCGCAAAAGTTCCAGTACTGCTTCGAACAGTGAAAAACGGGTTTGGACCAGGGAGAATAATTTGTAGGTGATAAAAGTGTAAACATGTAAAAGTAAGCGAATAAAATTGCATTGCAAAGTTCCGGTTTCTTCTGGGTACACCCACGTATATATATATATATATATATATACATATATATATATATATTATATATATATATATATATATATATTATATATATATATATATATAATATATATATATATATATATATAATATTTTTTAGAGATAGGATTCTCTCTATATATATAGAGTACATCGAAGTGTTCAGTGTATTTGAGCCATAGAGAAATAGTAGAAATAATGAATAGAGACAAAACATAGGCTACCAAAATACATTTTTTTTGTGAAATCATTATATGCACCAAATCACGTAGTAAAATATATAGATATATAAACATACTCAAAATATATTAAAATACGTTAAACTATATAGATATAAATATACATAAATATGTTAAGAATATATTAAAAATGTGCAAGCATATAGTCCTACTTACCTTTTAAAAACGATATTAAAATATATAAAATATTGTAAATCCATAAAATTTATAATTTGCTTAAAATCCAAGTGTAGAGTATATGGTAAATCCATATAGAACTTCAAAATCCAGAAGTTTATATTCGACGGTCGTTTCTGAGTGTATACTGCGGCAAAAATGAACTTAAATTCTGTTCAATACCATCGCCTCCTTCATTTATTATGAGACTACATTTGTTATAACAAATGTCATCTTACCTGTCGAATCTTCCTTGAGGAAGGAGGCGGTGGTATTGAATAAAATTTTATTTCATTTTTGCACCACTATGCCCCCAGAAACTGCCGTTGGATATAAGCTTCTGGATTTTAAAGTTCTATATAGATTTACTATATATTCTAACTCAGATTTTAAGCAAGTTATAAAACTTATGGATTTAAAATATTTTATATATTCTAATAGCGTTTTTAAAAAGTAAGTAGGACCATATGTTTGTACATTTTTAATATATTCTTAACATATTTATATATATTTATATCTATATATTTTAATGTATTTTAATATATTTTGAGTATGTACATATATATATCTATATATTTTAGTGCATGATTTAGTGCATATAATGATTTCAAAAAAGAATGTATTTTGGTACCATATCTTTTGTGTGTGTGCATGTGTGTGATGGTATGTCAATGTGATCATAAATAGGTATATGGGTGGCAGTTTAAAACGTTATGATATTGGTTTTGATGCCACGGTGAGGCTCCTGGGGGTAAATACCAGCTTTGTGAGTGAATGCAATAGAAAGAACCAGTACAAAATTTTATGTGTGTGTGTTTATTCCTAAGTATATCTGTGCGTGTATAATTCCCGACTGATAATGGTTTCAAATTTCGGCTCGAGACCAGTAATTTCGAGGAAAGGGTAAGTCGATTTCATGTGTTTCAGTGCTCAGCCAGTACTTATTTTATCGGTTTTTCACTGTAAAAGTGTATTAATTGTTCACATGAACTGAACGATAACTACAGCCCCCGTAATTTTTCACTAGAAATTTCATTAGGATTTTTCCTTTTTAAATTGTTTACATGCCTGTTGGACGGTTTATTTTTCATCATCATATCAGGCAGAAATGGATCTTTCTTGCAGCTGTCATAGTACTTTTGAAATTTTAAAATCAAGTGACAATTTTAAAATTTGGTAGATTGATGTAATTGTTCACGCTTCATCTGATTTTGTACTGAGAAAAGTTTAGGAAGACGTTCCAGAAAAATGTTCGTTAATAATATGTTAGTAATTCATTAACCTCAGGTCGTCCACTGTTCGGACTCACTCTAAACCCCAACTTTAAGTTCAATCCTAAAGCCTATCTCTAATTCTAATCCTAAACATCAACATTAAACCCTAAACCCTGATGCTAACCCTAAATCATGCGCTCCAATCTTAATCATAAACCCTAACAAGTGAATAAGGAAATCAGATTCAGTGCCAAAAGTTAAATCAATGTGCCAAATTTGAAAATTTTCATTTAATTTTCAAATTTCAAAAAATGTAACGACTTCACGACCAGTATTTCATTACGTCTATGTTAACCATTACAATATAAATTACATATATAAATAAATAGTCATGATATACATATAAATGCGCTGTGTAAATCTTCGGTTGCATCCTTTTTAATCAAATACCTTAACCGTAGATAGAGTGCCGCTCTGATTTAAGCTCAAGAACTTTACACTAATCAGTACGTAATGACGGACAGAATACCGTTAAGTATTTTGCCCGAACTATTAAAGATTCTGCGAACTTTCACATTTTGGTACAAGGCCAGCAATCTCGGCTAAACGTTAAGTCGATTACATCGACTCCAGTGTTCAACTGATTCTTATCTTATCGACCCCGAAATCATGGAAATCGAAGGCTACTCCAACAGAATTTGACTTAGAACGTAACGTCGGAATAAACGCCACTAAGGATTTTATTCCGTCCCGGTAACGATTCTGCCAGCTCGTCGTCTTATATAAGCTATAAATATGGCAAGAAATGAGTCCTAGCTTACATGAAAAATGATATGATTAATGTTTAAACACAATTATGTACAGACGAAGGGTATATTACATGTGCTTAGATGAATTAGCATATGCCCAGCATATTTACCAGAATGAATATACATAAAAGAAGCGTCGGTGGACGAAGCTCAGTGGATCCCTCTTTAATGCGTATATTGCAGTTCATTTTTTGCATAATATTTTATAGAGGATACCTGGCTTTTTATTTGTATCGGATGTGCAATGGTCAAGCAATATTCCAATTTAGATATTTTCATACACAGTCTTGATAACTTCAGGCTACAACATTTCTGAATTCGAAAACTATACCCAAACTTGTTATTTGAAAGTGCTAGTTCACTAACAACGTTCGTAATCAGTGGCTGCAATGATATACGCAGGTTAAGTTTTATCTCTGTAAATAATTCTTTGGTTATGTTACAGTGGTTGTAGCAAATACACGTTTTCAATCAGTTTTCAACACAAAGCAACCATTATAATATTTCTGTAGATCACCTGTGCATATGGTATTAGAAAAGTAAATATAGGAATATCTAAGCGATAATGTTACACGTAATATATTAAATGGGCGTTAGATAACTACCATTACTTTCGCTTGAAACTTTCCCATAATATAACAACTATAGACAACAATATCATATTCCAATTTTATATATAATATGTAATGTGTATGTTTTTTCATTTTGATTTCCTTTAAGACAGGTTATAATTACGATTATATGCAATGGCAAACTGAATTATTAAGAAATGTAAAATAACGTGATATCAGAACATCAAGATATCGTGATGCGATATCCGTTTTGTTCCTTGAAGCTTGTTTATGAGAATATTCTTGGAAAAAGCAAATCACATTTTCGTGTCAATATTCCCTTATAGGATATCTTTCCATTGCTTGTTTTCGTCGGGTGACATTTCATATATATTAATATATATTTCGCCAACACATTGAGTTGTCATGACTACCAATCTTACATAAGATATATTATTACGATAGGAACGTTGTATGAAAGCAAGATCTAGACAGAATCTCAATCGTATACAAAATGACGTTGAACCATGAGTGGCTTCAGAAAATCAAACAGCTTCATACTTATGATGAATATCCGCAGAGTGATATTATAGTGAATCAAGCAGAGGAATTTATACTTTTAAAAACATAAAAACTGTTTTGCAATTCCTATTAACTGTGGTTATAGATTAACTTTATTCGTATGGAAAAGTTGAAGGTAGGTAATAAATAGTTGTTTTACTTCCCAAGGCATATAATAGCCTCTAAGGCTAACATTTCTTTGTGATGCTGCCCACGTGTTTATCCCCACTAATCAGGTTCAGCTAGTGAAATTGGGTTTGATATTGAAAGATATCTCGTGATATATACTTATTCTGTTTAATGAAAGAGGTAATATGGCCCCTTATGCACTACAAAAACATAAAATGATCAGTACACACTACTTAACTCTGAAAAATATCATTAACAGACTTTCTGCTGCATTTAAAAAATGTTGGTACTACTTCTATACACTTCTTTACACTAATATGTAAGCATAAGAAGCTGTCTAATGCCGTTTTCTAGGTATGCAGAATAAAGTGCGTAACCTCATCACACATCTGTGCCATTAAACCTTCATAGTATGTGAATAGGGATGGTCCACCGAGTGAGATACGTATCAAATGAAGTATATTGGAATACATATAAATTTCAAGTATACTGTGTGAAAATTGTTACTTCCGCATATTCAATATGACCAATAGTGTGGCAAATGTTTCTCATGTAAAGAATACAAGAACACATTTACATCTAATTTCTGAACATAAACAGAGTTCACTATGCCCCATTGATCATAAGCTTAAGTGATCCGCATCAATATTTAGCGTTAGAAATATTTTGGTAATTTAGCCACCACTGGTAAAATTTCGCTACTTGCAGCTTGAACTGGAGGCTTCTATCTACACACCATAGAAATGTTCATTGGTTGAGTACTCTGAAATAAACTAGTATTCTTACAAAACCAGAAAATACTGCATTTTATTCACATCTTACCGGACATAAATGTCATAATTTCTCTTTTAGCTAATATCATTCAATCACTCATTTTTAATTTTCAGCAAATATACGCACTTGTCATTGAAAATCATAAACCTACCCCAGTCGTACAGCTGCGTGAGCATATACTCTTAGAGCATCATTCAACAGAGAGCCTAGCACACTTGGATTTTTCAGTATCACAAGGAATCTGCACTTACACATATCTAAGTTAAAAATATTTTACCTATTTCCTTGCAGTAATACGATTAAAATGCTGAAGACATTCATATACATCACACGATGTTCCTATACATATTTACATTTGTCTAAATTGCAACAAATACACTTGAAAATAGTTTTGCATTAAGTAGATACTTAGATCTCATCAGTTACCAACTGTAGACAATGCTCCATTAAGACAAGAATTAAACTTCTATTAAAATCTAATAGTCAGCGCCGTCCATATTTACGAAATCATTCTAAAGAAAAGGCAAAAAATGTATTTTTTTTTACACAATATGTATACCTTAGTTCATGCATGCTAGTTTCTTTCTCTGTACCTCCTCTGACAATCAAGCTAATTGTATACCCTCATTACCGTGGCAAACTTATCTGTCTTGCTTCCATTGTTATATCTCGCATGGAAGACGGAAACAAAACACGATTTTCTACTCCCAGAATCGCAATCCTCTCCGATTCCTGTTTTCTACTGTCACTTCCAATTTTCACTTTGGATTATGCATCCCGGAAATGAAACACACACACACACACGCACACACACATAGCTGCTGCATGCAAAAGTAGCAGAATTAAGTGTTGAAGTGGCTATTTGCATGCTGATATATCGCGAAAAGGCATATTTTCTGAGGTATTCATCCGGAGAAAATATCTCTAAAGCAGAACTATATCAGTATTAGAGAAAAATCGTCCAGCAGCAGCCATGACCATGCTAATTGTCTTTTCATGATCTATTTGTGATTTCATATATGAAGGGTAGCTGCGTGTGTGTCACTTCCATGAATTAGTGGGCGTTATGGTAACTCGGGCTCTTGTAATAGTTTTCCATTTGCGGAAATAATTCGTTGGACCGACACTCAGTACAATGCCAATTCAAGACAAAATTGACATCGGCTGGTGGTTCTAATATTTCAGCCAAACGGACTGTCTCAAGTCATTGAATCAGGCAGTTACTGAATATAGAAAACTTAGAACAAAGAAACCTGTTAGCATTTGCAAGTAGCATATTCTATATAGCTGTCAAATGCCATATAACTATTTTTTGAATGACGAGATGAACCGGTCGCAGTATCAGATATGACTGACTTACCGTGAATCTTACCTTGTGTACTTCAAGTCGGTTACATATTTTATTCGTTTATTTCATTTTACACTCGAGTATATTGCAAACTCACCACAATGTTTCGCTTGATTTGTATTAATTTTGTCGGACTATACTTATAAACGGTAGTATTTCCATTTTGATTCGGCTTTATTAATGGAATTGTTACCATCTTCTGGATAATTTTTCAGTTTACAATCTGTATTCAGCGTTTCAGAACTATATCTTATAACATCACAAAACGCAAGTTTTATTTGTATCTTATTCGAGATATATTTTTATAATAACTATGACCAGTTTTGCAATGCTTTATTGTTGGAAGTAATGAGCTCTATCTTTAGTTATCAACGATTTTAGTGTTTTGGCCACTTATAAATGCAGAGGTTGTTTTTGTAAACGTGGAATGCGCAATATCATTTTAAATTATATTACTGAATGTTTCAGGATGCTATGAAAATAATTAAATCTAGCTACCTTAGAAAACTTGTATAATCGCTGAAACAACATCTTCATGCAAAAATATTAGGAAAAACAAAAATTTCGCCCTGGTTTTATATTAGATTTCAGGAGATTTAAATTGTAGATGACTTGATAAAATATGAATTTTTATTTAGTTAACCGTTTTCCAAAACAGTTTTTGCATTATTTTATTACCTCGCAATTTCATCCAGAGCATTAATTAATTGATGAAATTAATAAAACTATGAAACCTCGGAAAAATCAAAAAGGAATTTTCACTAATTTCAATAGAGTTTTCTGATGCTAATAAAATGTCCATTTCTCTCATCTTTTAGAAAGAAAACAATATACTCTTTAGTGTGAGCTTTTATCGTATTTGAAGGCCATGTCTTGTTCATTGTTCTTTTCGTCCGATATGTTTATATAAGTTCCTATTTTGTTGTACTGCAAATATTTCTCTGAGAAAACCAATGCAAACACTTTGAGCGTTCTAATTATTAGAAGGAGAATACGGGGTTAGTTTAAATGCATTAATTGGACGTGAGACTGCTAAGCATAACACTGAGGCAAGAGAAAAACCGTGTATGCAGTTTTCATTTCTAAAAGATCATTTTACTTTCATGATGAAATTTTTCACACAATAAGCTCTGGTAGGACCCACTAAACATATATTGTTTCTTAATAATTACATCTTGTTTCGCATCGAATATTTAGAAAACTTCATATTGAAATTTATAAAATCTCTCAGAAATATTAATGAAGAAGTTGAAAAAGAAAGACTAGAGAGAGGGACCAGAGAAATAAGGGAAGAAGAACTGATCGATTTTGTGTGACAAGTGCTAAAATGAAATTCCAAATTTTCCTTCATTACAATCTTTAGACTAACTAGTCAATCCACCCGAATGTATCAGGTTATTGCATTCGTTCTCGATAGACTTCAGTAACAACTACCTATTATACGTAGTACTATAGATTTCTTGCCAATGTTTGCCACGCTGTATTTCTTCAAAGTAAATTTACACGCACGAATTTTCTCTCTCGAACAGTGTGTTTCAGTAAAGGTCGTTGGAAGAATCCTCTGTACAGCCGAAATGCACTTGAAATTAAATAAATAAATAAAACTATGGAATCGACTATAGCATGTACACGGGATGAAAGATTGCTCATAAGTTACTGGTATATTTACGGCAAATGAGATGACACGTATTCTGCAATCGACTCACACATACAAAAATTCACACACACACACACACACACAAACACATATACATGCACGCAAAAGTACACAAACACACACACACCTACACACACATACACATGCACGCACGCACAAGCACACATTCACACACAACATTTTTACTGTTTCGCTTACCGATAGATTTCTATTTGTGAAAAGATTATCTTTTCAGGCTGCTCTCTAAGGCATTTACTGACATAACAACGTACACCATTTATAACTAGTATAAATGTGAATTTGTAATGTGGCTATAGAAGCTGAATGTCTTGAAGCAGTTATCCGTAGTTATCCCCTTTTCTTCGATTTGTGATGATATATTAAGGTCATAGTAGTTGACCCTTATAATGGTACATGTTTTTTGTTTGTCACAAACAACACTAACTGGCCTATATTTGCACTTGGTAGACCTTTTGATGTCAATTTTTCAGAGATATTACTTGCGCTGATGGTTTTGTATGCGTACAATAAGAGAAGGAGTCTCTATATTTCCCAGACAGTATTTTGTTTTAGTAACGAAGCCATGTCGTATTGACAGGTGGTATCTTTATGGTATTTTCCGCAGCACATATCACATATGTGATATCTCCTACAAAAATTAAACACAACTGACATTTTCGGTCGCATCATAGGTTTCCATCTTCTTTTTTATCATTAGGTATTTTGTAGCAATTTCCTGTTGATGGATTGCAAATGCATAGCATTCAAAATTTTAAGCAATACAAGAAATTACGAGTTCAAGAGAGGCTGCACTTCACGTTGATATTAGTATATTTTTTTTAACTTTTTGCGAAACACCCTTGAATAATCTGGTGATCATCCATTCAACACGAAATCAGCTGGATTAAAACGTCTCAAAGAAAACCTGCTCGTGAAACACCCAGTATACCCAACAAAAAATTAGACTAGGCCAAGATGTTTCCTGAAAAGTCGAAAATGATACTAATGTCAACGTTCTGTGCAGCCTTTCTTCAACTCGTAATTTTTTGTTGTAGTACATCAAATTTTGACTGCAATGCATTAGTTCAATAAAAACATTGTGGAATACTGCCGACTGTTTTTATGAGTCTCGAATATTCTTGGCTTGTTCACAAAATCTTAATATGATATATTTTCATCACTGTCTAGCTAATGATATCGTGCGTTTTGTGGAACAAGAGACACAGACCCACTGCTGCGTAGATTTGGTGCTTGGGAAACTGATTCGTTCAACAACGAAATACGAACGTTTCTTCAGGCCAATTTCCTTCCCGCTGTGAAAATTTTAACACCTGCTCGTTGTGATATCGCATATAATTTTATTACAAATGTTCAGGTAATCAAAAGAACAAAAAAAAATAAAACAAAAAACTTAGAGTTACATTCACATGTCTAGCATTTGCAAACCCAAACAGTTAGCCATTAGATGTTTGTAAAAACAAATAATAACTGAGTTAATGCATAATAAACAGAAATACAGAACAACTGACCCACTGTAATATTACCTTTGAAATATTTATAACGTTTTAAAGTTTGAGGATTATCGTTCAGATTTTGTAAGTCAATTGTATTACTTGTGGTAGCTGTACTTTTTCCAAGTGCAGAGATTTAAGCGACTATGTATGAGATATGGTATCAAATTCTGTCATAATTTCGCAAAATTTCTACTCTGTTTTCTTACTTCGGGCTACAAATCTTTGTTTTTGAAAAGTGTACGGAATGTCCTGAAACTCCCTTTCTTTCCCACCTAATCAGTTACTACACTTTTGAACTCGCAACGACTTGATTGAAATAGGTTTAGTCTTTTACTAAGTCGGTGGTTTCATTCTTGGTCATAAGATTCGGCTGTTCAATAGCAAACCGAGTTGGTCAGTCAATTTAGCTTTCCATTTTTTTAAATGCGTATATTACTGGATTTAACTAGAAAACAAGCTTCCTGCACCAGTATCCAGCTCTTAGTTTATTTCTGTGCGTCTTCACTTCATGAGACATAGCTATGGCGAATGTTTCAGAACCGATTATATACATTTTCCTTTCAATGTTGTTAAAGAAATATTCCTAATTGGATTTAGCATCACTGACTGAAATACCTTTTCCCGTTCTAGATCTTAAACCATAATCAATCCAGATATTCGTCAGTAGAGGCTGTCTTAACAGTAATATTCCCCCACCTCACCTTCCGGATAATGCTTAGAGATTGGAAGCAAAATTGAAGTTTCTACTGGCTTGTTTTTGTATTTTCTACGATAACGGTGGTTCCTGAGTTCGTGCTTTAAAGTAGTTATCGTTTCTTCACAAGCTGATGTGGAAAGTTACCGTCTTAACATGTTTTTATAAGATGCAATTGGTAAGGTGTGGAATCATCATTCCTCTTACATTTTGTTAATGTGGCTGACCATCAAATATGACGGCAATTATTGTTGGTCTTTTTTAAGATTTACCTCTTATGTTTGTTTCCGTTTAATAAATTCCTTAGCTTTATTTTACATGCAGCTACCTTAGGTTAGCTTGTGACCTCACAAATAATATGATCCCACATATATGTCGTAGACATTAGGTGTACAGTGCAAAGCACCATTTAAAAATAATTAGAACAAGGTCTTCTACAATTATACCAACTGTTCCAGCCAAACTCAGTAGCTTGTTATTTTCTCTGTTATAAATTGAAGAAGCATCTTTAAGCTATAAATGTCTTGTTATTCAGACCGGATTACAAAATTACAATATTAAAACACCAGTTTTAATATTATGGCTGATATTGATAATAGCGCCAACACTGATACCAAACTGAAACAGTACAAAAATATGCTTGTATCCTTTTTAGGATTACAGACTTATCCTTCTTATCTCATTTACTTTTCTCATTTAAATCACGATCTGTTTCGGTGCTATGGTAAAGGACTGAGATGACTAATTAACGGCTATATGAATCGGATATTGATGCTAAGACAAAGGGTACTCAAACTTAAGCTCTATTATAACAAAACAGTATTTTTTCTTCCTAAACAAAAACTTATTACGGGCGGTAATTGTCATTTCCTCTCTCGCGAAGCTAACAAACATCGAAACACTGAGAACCAGCCAAAAGTTTCTGTAAGGAAGATCAAAAATAATATAATCAAAGCGCTGCCTCTATGCCTTTAACTCTAATATAAATTCTACATCAAAAACAATCGGCCAGCGATGGCTGTGAAACATTGAAATATAGTGGATTTGAAATATCAGTTCCTAAACAAATTTTCCAGTTTGTCTAAACTGTATTTGAGTTACAATATATTCATATGCACAGCAATTATTACTCTTAAAGAACACCTAAGAAAACGCAGAAATAAACACAACTCTGTGTGTGTGAGTATGTGTGTCTGTGAGTTTATGTTGAGTGTGTGCATATATGTGTGCATGCGTGTGTGTGTGTGTGTGTGTGTATATATTAGTAATTCTTTTTATATCATCAAATGATGACAAAATGTCATATGAAAAAAGAATTCTGTTGTATACAATACGATGTCTATAAAAATTATTTGCATTGGAAATGGAGAAACAATGTATGCTTATGCTGTCTAGATATTTGAACACGTATGAAGGATATTCAGCATTTCCTGATTTATAGTTTCCTAGACAGTATGTGCAGACGTAGAATAAATAAGATCACAAATGGACTGAAGCAGAAAATATATACGTAGTAAGTATATAAGAAATAAAAAGTTACTTTAAAAGTGTATATTTTAGAAAAAAGTGAGTACATAATAATCAGACAGCAAGATTATTAGTAACATTTCAGTCATGTTTAAACAGTAGTTGGAACATCAGTTTGAGTGTGAGTTATATGTCACAGATATTTAAAATGTAATTATATTT